>NW_015388584.1:99723-126697 GCF_001527695.2 Protobothrops mucrosquamatus
AAAGATAAAAGAATATTCTGAAACTAGTAAATCAGCATTAATTACTGGTTGCAAATAACAATTATCTCTAAAGTTGATCTTATTTTATAAAGCACTGACTTGTGTTGTATTCAACTGTGTAAGTCATAAGTACTGCTTGTTGAATACTTTAAAAGAGTCATCTTGATTTGCTTAAAAGCAAATGAATTTGAAAAGTGTCCTGTGGTGTGATTTGGCTCATTACAAGTAAATCTCTAAGGGACAATAAAGTAGCATTTGAAGAAAAAAGAAAAAAAATCTATTTTTAACAAATTAGCTTTGAGGCATTTGTACAGAGAATCCATGCTGTCTGTCTATGGCAATCTTTGAAATATAGTTGAAACCTAGTTCTCCAGCAGACATGGTCATCCTGTCTAAATTGTTTCTGCTATGAAGTCATTCATTTGAGGATGCATGAATATTGGGGAATATTATTATGAAATTCAGACCATAATTTTGAATTAATTTCCCTGAAGGAAATCCATGGGACTTCTAGGTTCAGCATGTTGATCTTCTGTTTTAGTTGTCGTGAGCTTCCCAGAGTTAATTGTAATTTTTTATTTTCCAAATCCAGAAAGTCTTACATTAAAAAGGGAAATATAATATTTAAAACTAGTAAAAGGTAAAGGTTTCCCTGTCCAGTCATGTCTGACTCTAAGGGGTCATCTCCATTTCTTGGCCAAAAGAACCAGAGTTGTCTGAAGATACTTTCCATGGTCATGTGGCCAGCATGGCTATACACCAAAGGCGCATGGAATACTGATATCTTCCCACCAAAGTGGTACCTATTAATCTACTTGCATTTGCTTGCTTTCAAACTGCCAATTTGGCAAGACCTGGGATAGGAATGGCAGCTCACCCCTTTGCACAGTGCTCAGGTCTTGAACACTGTTGTCAGCTTTCAATCTGACAAGCTCAGCATCTTAAAGCCACTGAGTCATCACACCCTTTTTAAAATGAGTAGAATAATCTAAATTGTTTTTGGGAGTTGGGTGAATAACAATTTGATAAATAAATAATAAAAAAGAAACATAGATGGGATAGGTCTTATTCAGAATATTCAAAATGGTGACAGAGACTGAAGGAACTATAGGCATAGACCAAAACAATGCATTTTATTTCATGGGAATGGATTTCCATTTCAATAAAATATACATAATGCTCTATTACTGGAACCAGTTCCATTATTTTCTATATACCATAACAAGTAAGCAAAAATTGATTATTGTATGTCTATACTACCATAGAGATAATGGGGGCCTATAATGGTAACACATGTTGCATTAAAATGCAACTGGACAAAGAATGCACATTGATATGTCTTAAAAGGACAATTAATGAGTCAAAGCAAGGTGGAGAAGTAGTCTGTTCTATGGAGATCAAGCTGGTTTCTGCTCAAATAGCCAAGTAAAAATTGAGCTAAATAAAATGAAAGGGTGTATTGTACCACTTCTTAAAAAAACACTGATAGATAGGAAGAACATTTAAAAACAGCTAATGAAAATATTTCCTGTGTTATTGATTGAATTGATTGCATGAATGGAATAAGTAAGAACCTATTCCCAGAAGACCTGAGGTACTGAAATGAGATGCAGAAGAAGAAAGGATATGTCTCTTTATTTAGAGTAAGATATGCCAAAACCAATATCCTGAACTTATCCAGGAAGTGAAAAAAGTGTTTTTGGGAAAATCCATCCATCTCAAGAGATGGGAAGTGATGTATATACTTTAAAAAGCTTCTGAATAGTACTCAGGTGTGGCTATATTTTCTAGCCTTGAGGTGGCAAATGTAGGAAACCCAGTCTCTGGTGCTACTGGGAGAAGAAATCCAGATAAATTCAGTTTCCTGCTGGAATTCCCAACCTTACATAGAGAATTCTGAGAGACAAAATCCTGAGTTCTGAGCCTTCCCTTCCTGATTGAGTAGTTGATACAAGTATTCTGATGATTCCTTGTGATGAAAAGTGGGAGAATGATTGTTCATCATGTTTGGTCTCAGCATCAGTCATGGCTCGAAGCTCAAGTGTTCCCTTTTCTAAAACAATAGCATCTGGAAACATCTAAAGATGCCTGATCTGAATAATGAAATAGTCATGTACCACATTAAGAGAAATTGTGAAATTGAAAAATTGCTCTCAGTCAAAAGCTTCCTGATCAGGTGATCTGGTTATGAATTGAAGGAATAGTCAGTTGTTATGCTGGGACAGAATTCTCTTCTTCCCAATTTTGCTGATTCATTTATACAGATCAATTCAATTGTTCTTGATGTGAAAGAATATGAAAGCTGGATAAATTACCATTGCTGATGATTCCTTCATAGTCACAACTGGCTAATGATTGCCAATTTGTTTATTATCTTTATCCAAACATTGCTAAATGAGGGCTGGAACCTTTCATCCAATCAAATGTTTTATGATGTTAGTGGGGGAAAAGGCCACTGCTAGAAAATGAGGACCATGAAAACAAAATAAACTGATTTGGTGTCACGTTTTATATATGTATGCCATTATCTTTAGATCATTCTCGATTTGTCTGTTTATTGTTTCTCTATAGCCCTTCTACTGAGTACCATTTAATCTGGACTATTAAAAATAGAAACAAATTTTAAGCCCTGAAAAATGTGTAAATAATCTCAAAATATAGCTTTCTAAATTAAAACTGAGAGAGTGATGGCCAAACATAGACATAAACATTAGGTGTGGCTCAGAATAAAGCCCACTCTATATTGGGGTTATCTCTATACCTTCTACTGCTTAGCAATCCAGCTGCCACATGTTATACCAGTCTCACTTCAAGTGTAATTATATACAATAATTTCAAATATGATATAATGATGACACGAATCACTGCAACTCAACCACATGGATGAAAGACAGATTCTAACAGCACAAATCAAATCCAAAAGAGAGTCTCACTCATTGCCTAACATCCCTTAGTCATGGGGGCTTTTTCTCCAGTCTACTTCATGTGATTCCACACTACTACTGCCATTTGAAAATCCACAGAAGGTAAAGATTCAAGGATCTTTCCAAGTGAAATGCCCCATTAAACCTCCATCTTGCTATTAATAACTTCTGTACATGAATCTACTTTAAAATAAACTCTATGAGAGTTTAGTAAGAGTCTAATATACTTCTGTGCATTGATTTGACAAGGAATTTCATTTATACTCTGTTGGATAAAGCTTTTCTGAGAGATCATTCTCATTTCATGATCCACTTAACACAATTTCAGTAACATCTTCTGAATGGCAAGGAAGAGACTGTAAACCATGTTGAATGGGCTAGAGACTGCTATTTTATCTTTTTTTTTAGCTCAACTTTGCTCTGAGCTAAAGGTTATTGATGGAGAGATAAGAGAAGTGCAAAAGAAGACTGTAAAATGTCATCACTTAATAGAGAGAAATTACAGAGGTGAATAGCTACTAGGAAAATCCTAATCCTTTAAATTAAGATTTAGATAACACAAATAACTGACATAGTCCTTTAGGGAAGTAAGAATAAAAAGAATATTGGGGGAAACAAATGCAGATAAGGAAGCAAAGTTGTGATATAAGGATACATCCTACCTCAGAATAAGAAATAGGATAATATATGTAACAAATAAACAGATTGCTGAAGAATTCATTGTTCAAAACCTAAAGCAAAAGTATAAAGTACTTTAATGGTAAGGCCTTAGTTTTCAAATAATGCTATTGGCTATGCCTGGCAACCAATATTAATAAATGTATCTGAGATTACACTCATTGAGGAAGTTCTCAGACACCATATAGTATATTGTCCCATGTATTTAATTTTTGTTCTAAGCTATTAGATATTATCTTTATTCAGCAAATAAAAGATTTATTAGATATGAATGTTTTCATGTCCTATAAAATGTCCATTCATTGGCCACTACAAAGTTTTGAGCAAAAGTGTTACCTGTACCTTATCATGGAATATAAATGTTAGCTAATTAACCATTATGTTTTGTATGCCATTGAAGCTATTTTGGCAGAAATGTTTGTGTGTGTGTGTGTGTATTGTGTGTGTTAACAAGTTTATTTGGCTTTGTGCAGCAAAATTTCCCAAACTGAATAAATAGCTTAGCTGGATTCAGGTGTTCCTATACTTAGAATTTCCAGCATCGATATGTTTCAGCAAAGTCACACCTTCTCACTGATGTCCTCAAAGTGGCATCAGTTATCTGTAAGTATCATGCACTGAGTATAATTACTCTCAAGAATAGAGCCTGCAAACAAGTGGACATATAACTGGTGGACACATAACTGGTCTCATGACCCAGAATTCTGATAATATCCTCATTTATTTGGCACAATAAAACTTGAAAAGAGCTAGTTACCTAACAGATATATTCATAAGTATCAGGCAGAAGCCATGATTATGGCACCCATGTCATCATATTAATTATGTAAATTGAGTCTTTTGCATGAAGGTGTCATAACACATGTGGCATCATTAGTGTCCTCGTGGATGCTCATATGTATACCAGTAAAAGTGGAAAACAGCAGCTGAAAAATGCTTTCAAATTAATAACCACTTTTTCTTTGTTCCATCTGCTGCAGTAATGCATTGTCCAGAATGCACACCTAATGCAATAAATTGAAATAATATGTGGATGAAATAGCAACTGTATACTATGCTGAGTATCTAAACTATGTATCTAATATCTAAACTATGTAATATCTAAACTGTGCCTAGTCTAGTGAAAAGAAGGGGTGACATGATAGCAGTGTTCCAGTATTTGAACAGCTGCCACAAAGAAGAGGGGGTCAACCTATTTTCCAAAGCACCAGATGGCAAGACAACAAGCAATGGATGGGAATTAAACGAGAGAAGAAACCTAAAACTAATTTCCTAACAGTGAGAACAATTAACCAGTGGAACGGCTTGCCTTCAGAAGTTGTGGGTGCTCCATCACTGGAGGTTTTTAAGAAGAGATGGACAGCCACTTGTCTGGAATGGTATAGGGTCTCCTGCTTGAGCAGGAGACCATGGCAAGTTGGCCGTGGAGAGTTGGGCATGGAGAGTTGGGAATGGAGAGTTGGGCACAGTGAGTTGGCTGCGGTGAGTTGTCCCATTCCAAAGTCTCTTTGTGAAATGATGTTACTAAAAGTCACTTTAGGTAGAACAGTCAAAGGAGCTGAAATTAAATCTCTCTGTTTGTCTTTGTCTCTTTCTGCTTTTCTCTGGCAATTCTTTTTAGTGTTTGTCTTTTAAGAAATTTGGAAGATTACAATACCCCAAAATCTACTAAAACAGTGGTGGCGAACCTATGGCACGGGTACCAGAGGCGGCACTCAGAGCCCTCTCTGTGGGCACACGCGCCATTGCCCCAGTCCAAGGCCTTCAGCTGGGTTTTATAAAACCTTTTCACTTTAGGCCTCTGCCACCGTGTGCAAAAAAAAAAAGTTCAATCAATCAGTCAATTTCAACTTCTCGCAGGGAAAAAAAAAGATCTTGCACAGTTGGAATTGATTGATTGAACTTTTTAGTCCCACCCAGTCTGCCATTACCACCACAGCCATGCCCACCCAATGGGCCACACCCACCCAGCACCCAACGATACATAAGTGGGTTTGGGGTTGCAGTTTGGGCACTCGGTCTCTAAAAGTTTCGCCATCACTGTACTAAAAAAATAGTTACTATCAAAAGACCCTGAACTAATTATATCTTCCTTCATTTTCTCAGCCCTAGGAAGGAAGCAGTGGCAAACCACTTCTGAAAAACTTTGCCAAGCATTTTCATTTACTTTGTGCCACAAAAACCATTTTTAGTGTGAAACAGTTGATTCTCATCTTGTTTCTAACCACCATGAGCCATACTTTTTTGTGTGTGCTGTTAGAAGGTATTCTGGTTTAGCAAAGTCCCTTGAGTCTCAATATGCCTGTCTTCTTCTGTTTTTAGGATTGTCTTCGCCTTGTCAGAAACGTGTCTTTTTCTCCCTTGCAAGATTATAGGAAGAATGAGTCAAAGTGCACCACCAACTCCTAATGGTTTCAATTATGAACCAGACATCAAAAGAAAAAGAGAAAGGAAATTGACAGTCTGACACAGAGATTGGAGGCTAAGTTGCTTAAATTGTCTGTAGGCATGCTCTAATTTTGCCTCTTACTAATTCCTTCCCAATTGTCAGATACAGCCCACTTCCCCTTAAGCTTTTAGAACAGAGAAATACAGATGTTGCCTTATGTCATAACCCTATGTACAAAGTTTTACATGACTTTCACAGACACACACACACACTTTTGGAGGGGGATTTCTTAATTTTTCTACAGTATATATATAAGAGAGTTCAACAGAAATTGATTATATATATATATACCATTCTAATGGTATTGATAGATGTCCCTTCCTGCAATTACTCAGCACTAGGACCTGGATAGCTTTTAAAGCAAATGCACTAGTCAATGTAACTAATTGCCTGCCAGGTAATAACTGACCTTAATTTTAATGTATTCATAAATCACTTAAATATTATCAGTTAAACTGAACTCAAACCCTCAGATTTTGTACTTTCTGCTTGCCCCAGGATAGAGCCACTCACCTCTTCCTGAGTTCATGAACAAGTAAACTAGAGTTGAGCAGGTAAGAATTTCAAATAATGTTGTTTTTCACCCATTTGCAGCCTATCACAATTTGAAGCTTGCTTCATAACTGCTGTTTTCCATCCTAAGGCTTTCCATGCAGAAGAAGAACTTCCAAGCTAGTGAAGGCTCTAGCTGTCAGTGACATCTGCTTCCCTCCAGTGGCTGCCCACTCCCAATATACAGCTATTTTATTTAACTGTAATCTCTTTGTTTGATTGTTGCGATCTTCCCAGAGCCATTGAGAGTGGGGTAGCATATAAATTCAAGTTCCATAGGTGGAGATGATGGTGATGATGATGATGATGATGATGATGATGATGATGATGATGATGATGATGATTTCATCTTGGATAGTGAGCCTTCTATGTTCTCTGCTGGCTGGCAGCTGCCATTTTATGATTATCTTGTGGCTGATGTTAACAATCACAAGATGTTTTTAAGTCAATTAATTTATCTCAAGTTTTCCTACTTCTTCTAGAATCTCATTATTACACTCAATTCTTCCAGTGGGCACTCTTTGGATTTGTGTCCAGGATGAGTGAAGCTTGGTCCCCTTACTTTCCCACCCCATAATCAAAAAGCTTCCCTCCTTCCACCCTCAAATGATTAAGCCCACTGCAATGAAGCTGCACAATGTTAATGGTTTCTGTCAGTTTCCTTACTACAACATCACCTTGGACCAATAGTGAAACAAAATGAAGGAACAGACAGCTACCTTTGCTTTAATCACTGTAGCATCAAAGCCATAATGATACTATAAATGGTTGTGGAGAAAGGATTTGCATTAGGACCAAGGGAAGGAGCATGAAAGCATCCAGATAGGCAAACAACTGGGAAAACAAAAGAACAAAGAGGGAGTAAGGAGGGAACAATCTCTAAAGAGAAAAGGCAGACATTGGGAGTCCCACCACATAGGGCCAGCCAGGGAGACATCCTGTTGTATTATATTACTGTTTAGTTTGTAAGTATTACTGCTTTGGACAGAAAGGCTGTGTAGAGAGTGGTGAGGATGGTGGAAAAGTTTATTGGAAATTCGCTTCCTTCTGTCCAGGACATGGCATATAAAATGCTTCTTGACCCATGCCCGTAGTATTGTCAGGGACTTTGCACATCCTTTCCATGACCAGTTTTCATTGTTGCCTTCTGGGACAAGGGTTCATGGTATCCGAAGCGGAACAACTGGATTCTGTAATAGCTTTATTGCATATAGTATCAACCTTTTAAACTCTCAAGCCTTTTCCCACCAATATGTATTCAAAATGGACTGTGATTAATATAGGTTTTGGTGTCACTTTTGTATAACGTAGCACTTTTGGTGCTGCTCCTCTTCTTATTATATTATTATTGTTATCCTTGGGGAGGTGGCATTGCTCAGTGGATGGCATTCCTTCTACTGAGAGCAAGGCATTGGAATTTCATTGTAATGTGTGCCATTGTGCATAAAAGTAAAGGACAATAAAGGTTATCTTGTCTTGTCATCCTCATATAGATGGGAAAGGTAAGAAGCAGATGGATGAGCAGACAAGGCCTGCAGTGGCTGTAGTTCATCCTGACTACTAGCCTTGCCCAACAACCAGTTCTCAGTGTGGATGCCACTTCTGGAAGTCCGTTCTGGGCCTGGACAACAACAAATTAGCTACCAGTTCTGCCGAACTGGTGCAAACTGGATGAATCCCACCACTGGTCTTGCCCCAAGACTGAACCACTGGAATCTGGACTGGAATTTTTAGTCTGCTTCAGAAATAGCTGGGAGCAACATGGAAGACAAGCAGCTTAGGTTGCAGTAGGAAACTACTCTAAGAACAAGAGAAAAGGAGAGAGAATTCCCTATAATTGAAAATGAAATAAAGTGTAAGTGGCTAAACTCCTTCTATCATTTGAAAAGTTGCTTGCTTCATACAGATCAACTGGCTCACTCTTTAACAAAGCCTGCAGGATCAATGCTTGGTTGCTTGTGATACAATTGGAGTTAGGTATCACAGAATAACTATTATAAGGTCTATGATCTGCAAGGCAATGGTGCAAAATTGTCTTTAAAAACCCTTTAACCCACTTTCTCTGGGAAAGGGAAATGCTGGCCCATTCATCATCTTGATTCATATCACTTGTCTTCTTCTATTTGGATATTCTTTCATGCAGTTCATTTGTATGCGTTCTCGACTGGGTGGAGAGGTGGCAGTAAAAACAGCAAAAGGGCAAGCAGGGAAACATTTCATCATTTCCAAGGCTAAAAAAAAATATCCTCTGATATACAAGTTTGAAATGCACAAGATGTGGGGAGTGTCATGAATCATTTGCTTTGCAACTTTTATCTGATAGCCATATTAACCAGGGAAGCTATCTGCTTTTGGAAATGACAAACTACACTAGAACTGAGGATAGAGTTAACCTGATGTCTTTTAATTTAATATTGCTATGGGTCACATGACCATTTTTCATTTACATCTCTCCAGCTCTCGCTCTCTCTCTCTGCAGGCATCAAACAGACAGATTCTTCCATCTGCAGAAAAGTCTCCACAGGTAGAAAGAAGGATGAAATGTTTTTCTCCAATTTCCCATCTTTTTGAAGCTACGCTCACCGTTGCTCCGTCATTGCATGGGTTCCTGCTCCTATCCTTTAGAGCAGTTCTGAAGCAGATCAGCAGACTTAAAAGAAATATTTTTTAAAAAGAAATACCTCCCTAATTCCACAGGGGAAGCATCCTCCGAAAAGTGTTCAGAAGACTTCAGGCTCCAAAAATAAAAAAAAATAAAAAAAAATCAATGGAGTTCAGTGTGGAACATGTATTAATTCCAAGGACTATGTACATATCTGAAACATGAACATGTGCCTATAAATTAAGGGCACAACATTAACTTTAAGAAAGATTGCACTTTTCCCTAAAGTGAGATGCTGGTGATGGTAGCACTTTATAAATTGGCTGTAGCCAAAACAAAAACAAACTTTTTAAAATTTAATTTCACTGAAACTAAAATTACATTTCATGCAGTGTTCCAATATCTCAGGGGCTGCCACAAAGAAGAGGGTGTCAAGCTATTTTCCAAGGCGCCTGAAGGCAGAACAAGAAGCAACGGGTGGAAACTGATCAAAGAGAGAAGCAACCTAGAACTAAGGAGAAATTTCCTGACAGTTAGAACAATTAACCAGTGGAACAACCTGCCTCCAGAAGCGGTGAATGCTCCAACACTGGAGGTTTTTAAGAAGAGACTGGACAGCCATTTGTCCAAAATAGTATAGGGTTTCCTGCCTGAGCAGGGGGTTGGACTAGATGACCTCCAAGGTCCCTTCCAACTTTACTATTATTATTAAATGCAATTTTCGTGATTATTTATTATTTGTATTTAACCTATTTAAATGGATGATCTGGGGTAAAATATCAGTTTGCTGTTGATTCTCATAATGTATAGTCCTTTGACTGGACTGTCCAAGTGATACTGTTGAGGTGATTTCTCAGTATCTACAGACTATGAATCTGTATGTGTGTGTGTGGGGGGGGGAATGGCTTTGGCTCAATCATAGCAAGGCTGAATGAGAATGAGTTTTAGGCTTCTCTATATCTAGTGATTTTTCATCATTAACTCTGGGTGGGGTAGCAGGCAGGCAGAAGTGGTGCACAATCTGGAGTTCTGTACTCCTGGCTCCTGCTCAAGAAATACAGTAAGCAGCAGCTATGATCAGGAAGGCCTTTGCCCAATTATATCATACCTACCACTTTTACCCATTACTAAATCAGAAGATATTGCTCATAATCATATCTTAGTGCCTTTCCAACTGAATAATTACAACAGAGCTGACTGTGAAGAACATTTGGAAGCTTCAGCTGGTCCAGAAAGCAGTGGCATGCAGAGTATTGGGCATACCGCAATATACTGGGTGGCGCCCCAGGAATGATGTTTGTCTGTCTTGTGAAACAGCTTTCCCTACGTGAGATATGGATAACTCCAGAATGCTGTAGAGACCTGACTCTTCCTTCTGGCACTGAGATCAAGATGTTGATGGAATTCTGGAGTGATTTTTTTTAATGTGCTGATATATAGGGGACCACAACCCAGTTTCTTTAGAATGGATTTGTATAGCTGGGTTATGCTTTTATTTCTGTCCATCATCCAGAGTTCCCTAGATAGATGTGCAGGTATATAAATTGTTAAACAAAGACATTTGTCTCTTCATCTGTTATATTAATATTCACTTACATTAATAACAGAACATTTGGAAGTGCTGAATCTAAAGCCACTGCAGACCGTATGTGTATACACACACACACACACACATAAGTTGGGAATTCTTAAAAAAACTAAAGACGTTGTTCTCTTGGACAATGTACTTAAGCAGACAGTCTCTTTGAAGTAATATGTGCATTTGCTGGTTAATGCATACATTCCTTGCTTAGATAGAAAATGGAAGATGTTTACATAGTTGGTTGCACCTGGAACTAGGATAAAAGCTATGCACATAACTCTACAATATGTACATTTTCCTAGCATTTAGTTTTTATTATCCACAGTGCTTTGCTAATGCAGTCAGATTCTCCACATTTCAATATGTACTTTCATTTACATTTTCTGCACATTGAGGAATAAAGTCACTCTATTTAGTTTAGAAGCACATGAAGTCCTATCAATATGTATCTAGCTGCATAATCTGTCACTTTTTATGATTCATCATACAATATTTCTGTTTGGGAAAAGAGAACTTTTAGAGTGCGGAGTTAAAATATCTCATTTTGAAAGCTGAAGGTATCAATGGCTGGTGCAATGGCTAGAATGCAGTATCGCAGTCTGACTCTGCTCTGTCAGGAGTTCGATCCTGACCAGCTCTCTCCTTCTGAGGTTGATAAAATGAAGACCCAGATTGTTGAGGGCAATATACTGACTCTGTAAACCACTTAAAGAGGGCCGTAAAGCACTATGAAGTGGTATATAAGTCGAAGTGCAATTGCTGTTGCTCTATTTCCTTGAATAATTTGCCTTCAGGTTATTTACTTTGGATCACATCTTTAAAAATATTTCCGTCTTTGTCTGCTAACTGCTAAAGCAGGGCGTTTGCCAGTGCTTGATTTGTGCCTGAGATATAGATTCAAAAACTAGGGCTGGGTCAATTTTTTGTCTTTTTTTAATGGCCTTGACAAGGTCATGTTAGCCACAAACTTTCTAGTTCTAGTAGCACAAGCCCTTAATCATACCACAAATGCTGAAGTGGAAATTTGGAAATGACTGTCATTCTGAATTTATTCACACTGGCAATTCTGGCAAGCTCTCAGAAAGGATTGTCACAGCCTGAACCTCCATCAAAGAGAATAGTTCCTTTTTCCCCTGTAAAAAAAGTGTCCATTAATGCAATATTTGCCAGATATAACAAAGAACCAGATTTATTAACACTACTGCCTAATCACAAGCTATTGCTAAGACAGCTGGCACATGCAAAATAAGTATAAAAAAAAGCCCCCTTTTTTCCTTTACTCCATGAAACATTGACTTGAATGCTATGACAGCTGAGAGAACAAGCAATCAAATAAACTTAGGAATGAACGGATAATAATGGATAGCAAATGCTAATGGCTCCAAGCAATGTGCCTGATTGCAGACCAAAGTTTCTGTTGTTTATTTACATACTTTATTTCTGTGGTGCCTATTCTTGAAGGCTCTGGCAGTTAACAATCAGAAACTTCACCAAGCAACCCCACAACCCGCCCCAAGGGAAACAAATACAATATCAAAATTATATGCACACTCCCATGAGCAGAAACATGCACCTGCCAAATACATACCTTTGATTTCAACATGCCCTCCTCCTGTACTTGATGAAATAACCTGCTCTTTACTGTTATCTTGAAACACATAAAGGAGCAGACAGAATCTCTATGGGGAGAGAGTTCCAGAGTATGCATGTGACAATCAAAAATGCCCACTTCAATGATCCTGTTGAATAAAATTCTTGTGTAGAAAAGACCTGAAGAGACTTGGCCCTATGAAATATGATCTGACAGACAAAGCAACATTGGAGAAGGTGCTCCCTCAGATCACCCAGTCTGAAGCCATGCAGAGCTTTAGAGATGATCAGCAGAGTATCGAATCACACCCAGAAGCCAACTAGAAATGAATACATCTCCTGAAGCAATAGGGTCTTTGCCACCAGTTACATCTGGATTTCCAAGGGTACAACTCCATGTACAGTAAGTTCCAATAATACTAATATGTCGATTAAGATTTTGACTCATCCAGATAGAGTTGTCTGGAAGTTGAATCATAGCAACTGGACTTCTTTTTTTTTGTTTGGAACATTTCACTGCTTATCCAAGTAGCTTCTTAAGAAAAGACGTCCAGTTGCCATGACTCAACTTCCAGATGGTTCCAGACAGTTACAGTAACCAAGCACAAAGTGACTATGATATGAGTGACTTTGAGTAAGGTTCCCCAATCTAGCAATGGCCACAATTGGCAGTTAAGATGTAGCTGTGTAAAAATCCTCCTGGCCACAGTTGCCACCTGATTTTTGAGTAGGATCTGTGACTCCAGAAGGATTTCCAAATTATGAACAATCTGTGAATGGAGGAGTCAAATGTGGTATTTTTCTGGAATTATTTGGCCTACAAACTAAAAATATGTTTTGGAGGGATTCAGTCTGAGTCTGTTCTGCTTCATCCAAACCTGTTGGTGTCCAGTCATTAAGTCAGAACTTTTTCTACCTCTTTAGCCTGGATATGAGATGTGTAACTAGGTATCACCAACATATTGATAACACTATATTTTGTGCCAATGAATGGTCTCCCCCAATAATTACATACATATGTTTAAAAGAGAGTGAGAGAGCCCTAAGGCTCTCATTAGACATTAGATTTCTCATCCCTTATTATCACCAATTGAAGCCACTGCTGCAGGAAGAAAGAGAATCACCATAAAGTACTGCTTCTCACTCCAATCTTGCAGAGATAGCCCTGGTTTCTCCAAAAATAATTCACAAGAGCTGCCAGTGAAGTTTTCATGCCATGTCCTGACTTTAAACATAACTCCCAAGGCTCCAAATAATCTGTTTTATTACAGACAACCTGGAATTTAATAGTAGCAATCAAAACCTCAAGATTCCTGAGATCTGACACCCTGGATCTTGAGATGATAACTGAGAGCTGGAACAAGATATTGAACCCTCTTTTTACAAAAGTGATCCATTCAATATCTCCCGTCATATCTCCATTGTCTGTTGTGACCATAATCCCATCCCACCCATCCACCAAAAACTGTCTGTTATCTAGCACAACTCACTATCAGCCCAGGTGACTTTTGAAGCTCCACAGTCATCTCACTAAGCTCTGTTTTGTTCACTGTATTCAACTATCTACTTTCCTCCCTATTCTCATTAGAGGTAAGAAGTCTCAAACACCAGAAACCCAGATGCCCAACTCTGATGCTCCTGCAGAGTATAGCCCTCCATTGTCCCACCCAAACCCCACTCTCAAAAATGGCCTTTTAATGTTCTTATGCAAGGAGCAGACACAAGAGAGCCAATGGAGATGGAATCCAAAGTCCTTGCCATTGCAAATAGGATTCTCACAATTGTATTAAGAGATCCCTGAAGCAAGGAGTCAGGCGGTTCCAAAACAACTTCCACATCAGCCTAAATGTCACAGAGGGTTTTTTTTAGAGCAGAACCTAACTGGAGAATGCATATTTCAAAGTTTATCCTGTGGCAGCAACTACTAACACAAATCTCCAACTGTCTACATAAAGACTTCTTTAGAGATTCCATATGCTCCCACCACTGACTCTTGGTAGATGTGCAATGTATGAGGGCATTATGAAGACAAGGAAAATAATGGTAGAAGTCTGAAGATGTCTAGAACTGAGAGGTCCAGAACTGAGAGCATGTTAGGCCTCCAATACCCAGGAAAATACCTGATAGTCCAGGTGATATTCCAAATCCAGACATGGCACTCTTCAATTCTCCAAGCACACAGGTCATCAATAGATTCCACTGCTATCCTCTATTCCTTTGCCACACAGTTTATCATCAATGCCTTCAAATCAGGAAATAGCATTTTTTGGCAAGGTGTCCTAAGTAGGAAGCAAAGTTGCATGTCTGAGCTCACATTCCATTTAACTGCTAGCAATCAAGTTATTAATTAATAGATACCGGTATGTAATCTTTTTTCCCCTCTTGTGCCACATTACAGAAATTTGTACCAAGGCCCCAGTTCAAGATTTTCAAGTGTCTTATATAACCGTTGGGTCTACAGTTCCTCAGTTTACTTTGAGATGGTGCTGCACTCAGTTCCCAGGACTTCCAGACAGAGCCTTGTGTTATTCCTGAATATCTCTTCCACAGTGATAGTGACAGTACTTGGACATGTACAGAGGAAGATAATTAAGATGGTAATGAGCCCAATTCCTATGATGGAAGATGTAAAGAATGGGATGTCTTTATCCTCAACAACAAATAAATCATATCATTTCTCTCTTATTTTCCTCAACACAACTGTTTTTAGTGAGATATGTAAAGGCTGAATGAGAACCTATCTTCTTTTCATGCTTCTGTCACCACCAGGGCTGCTGTCCATGAGCACCTGAGACTCACCTCTATTCTTTCTGATGGCCTTGGAGTCTTTCCCTTCATAGACACTTCTACTGGCAATGCTATGTGTCCAGGAATTGTGAGACATCTGTTCCCCATCCTAAAGTGGTACTTGCATAAGGAGCAGAAGGAAAGTTAAAAAACGATGTGCTAAAAAATTCTGCCAAAGACTGCTTCTCCTTCATAAGATATACTGTTTTTCTACTTCATTCTCAGGATGTTTTCGGTGTGGTGTAATGTTTTTGAACATATGTTAATGTACAATAATAGCAAAAAGCAATGTTCTTCTTTGCTCTGCAGTCTCCCTAGCTTTCCGTACTGTCAGCCCTTCAAAATAGACCAGACTGGGGATCCAAAGTTATGAATGTTAATACCAAATGTGCTTCCCTCCTCACTTCCTTTTCCTTCAAGGGAACTAGGAAGGGTCATATCTGAGATGCTTTCTGAAATTACATTTCTGCCCCAGGCTCAGCTTTCCTTTATCTAACCTTTGCCTTGTTTAATCTTCTTTCTCCTGTTCCTCAAGGTTATTCCTATTTCCCATTACATATACTAGTAGGATTTGAAATAGTCCTACCGGAAAAAGGCTGCTCACAATGTCTTCGTGTTTGGCTTATTTGCATCAAGGGAAGTAAGAGAGACTGCTGGAATGATGGTATAATAGCCTACTCATACATATTGTTCATTACCTTCTGAGTTAACCAGCATCTCATACATCTTCCATGAGAATTTTACTGAAATGCTCTTCTCCTTGGAGAGAGGGGGAAATCAAAAGCAATTGATACTTCACTGAATTTAATGAGACCAATGAAAAAGTGAGGTATAAAATATATCTTTATATACTATGTAGTAGTAATGGTGTGGTGCAGAGCTATGTGGCAGGGTACGGTACAGTACAGTACCATATAGTGTCAGACTAGACCAATGTCACTATACCTAAAAGTGGTGAAGGCATGTAAGCAGGGTGGACAAAAGCCTCATAAAACATATATGCCACTCATCCAGGGTTTTAGCAATAAGGGTAGTGGCACCAGCATGGACATTTTCTTTGTCATCCATAGGCTTTTTCTTGGTATAAAAGCTACAAGCCTGAAGAACTATTAAAATGTTTCCCCGTTCCATTTAAATTTAAGTTCCAATTTAAGGAGATTCAGTTTAAATTGTTCACAATATCTGGTAGGTATTTTGTTGTGGGCAGGATGGAAATTAAGGTACTGCTGTTGGCCGTCCAACATTAAGTTAAAGCATTGCCATCATGACAGTGAGCCTAGCAAGGTAGGAAGGGACTTTGACAGAAAGCATTTTGAAGACGTCTTCATGAGCATGGAACTGACCTTGCATGTACCACTTTGGAATGCACTTGAGGTTCAGAGGATTGCTTGCTCTTTTATTTGAAATAACAGAAAAGTATTTCTCAGAGAACAGCCTAAAAGCCTTGTTTGTTATAGAAGGCTTTCCATGTGAAAAATAATCATTGATCAGAAGTAGTAGGAAGCCCCATGAGTTCCAACTGGCACCTTGAAGGAATACAGCCAGATTTACTGCATCTTTTATAGAGCAAGGTTGATGTATTGGTTAAGGCATCAGGCTAGAAATCAGGAGAATGTGTCACTCCCTGTCATCCCAATGGCAAACCACCTCTAAAGTCTTAGCAAGAAAATTGCAGAGACTTGGCCAAAGAGTTGCCAGTCAGTGTCTCAAAGGCATGCACACAACATACACAAAATCATTATAGCTAAAGCAAGAGCATTTTGCCAGCTATAACATGATGAGATTCCTCAGAGTGAAATTTGAAATTGGAAAGCAAATGAACTCTGTTTTTTACCATATCTACAGTATGCGTATACTACTACTACTACTACTTCTTCTTCTTCTTCTTCTTCTTCTTCTTCTTCTTCTTCTTCTTCTTCTTCTTCTTCTTCTTCTTCTTCTTCTTCTTCTTCTTCTTCTTCTTCTTCTTCTTCTTCTTCTTCTTCTTCTTCTTCTTCTTCTTCTTCTTCTTCTTCTTCTTCTTCTTCTTCTTCTTCTTCTTCTTCTTCTCCTCCTCCTCCTCNTCCTCCTCCTCCTCCTCCTCCTCCTCCTCCTCCTCCTCCTCCTCCTCTTCCTCCTCCTCCTCCTCCTCCTCCTTCTCTTTCTCCTTCTCCTTCTTCCTTCTTTTCTCAATCAAGAATCACTGCTGTGTGACCGAATTCTATATGCCATTGTCAACTCTTAACTATCTCCCTGGACATTATATCCAAAAGCCATTACAAGGCTCGTGCCTCTTTGATTTTTTACATTAGAATCCAACAATGCTTGGAAACAAATTATACAACTTTATTATTTAATTAGCTCTCAGATTCTTCCTGGAGACCTCTTCCTAAAAGGAAGGAACAGTTTCATTGCCAAAAAGCCATTAAAAAAATTTTGATTGATGAAACCAACAATGCTTTCAACTGCTTGTTAGTTTGGAATCAAGATAAAATTTTACATAAATGTCCCTTTTATCTCGTATATTTTTGTTGTTGTGATAGATAATATATGATCCAAGGTTGCAAAAGAGATGAGCAAGGCTCTGACTGAATGAATTGTGAATATAATTTCAGTCTTCAATACAAACTTGATTTGATTTAAAGTGTCTAAAAGTTACTACTCTGATTACAATAATTAAGAAAAGCCTTAAACTACAAGACACAAGAGGTTCCTCTGAAATAACAACATTGACTGGATTTCTCAGTTTTAGTCCATGTAAGGAGCTCCTCTAGTTGATGAGTCTTAGTAAAAGAAAAAAAATGGAGTGATTTTGCCCAAGCTAACACTAAACCAGCTTAAGCAAACAAAGGAAGGGAAAGGAAATGGTCTATTTATACTCTCACTAACATTTAACTGAAAGGTTAGTAATGTCTGTGCTTCTTAGGTGGATGATAAGGAATGTATCTCCCTTAAATGGTGACGATCAGGGGAAATCTATCTACCTACCTACCTACCTACCTACCTACCTACCTACCTACCTACCTACCTATCTATCTATCTATCTATCTATCTATCTATCTATCTATCTATCTATCTATCCCTTCTCTTTGACCTGGATGATTTTCTATTCTTCATCCTCATCATGATTATCCTTTTCCTCCTACTCATCATCCCAGATGCAAAATGCAGCACCATTTTGTTGATAGCCAAGAGTTTTTTTAAAGGCTTCTAGCTTTGTTTGAGGCTTTAAAAAACAGTGGAAGAACCGCCAAGAATGAAGATGCTATATCACAGGTCTTTCTTGTTTCTATGGAAAAGAAACAGAGAGTCTGAAAATGTAGATGCTGGACTTGATACCAACACGCAAGCTAAATGGCATAATTGGGAGCCATCAGAAAAATGGAGAAATTGAAAATGCATGAGTATTAAATTGTAGGAATATTGTATGCTTATGAGTATTCAAGAAGCATTCTAGTTCATCCCTAATATTCAGTAATTGTTATTCTTATTGTTATTATATTAATATAAGCATTCTTTTTAAATGACATTTATCTTTCAACAAAATTATTCATTTACATATAACAATACTGCAAAATCATGAGTTTTATTTTTGAATTGCAACTACATGAAAATTCTCTTCAGTATTCCGCTTATGGTTTAACTTATTTGGCTTCCTATTATCAGTCAAGAAAATTCACTTTTGTTTAGGCAAAGTACCCTTCACAAATTTGCTCTATATGCTACTGTTACAAAAGCCATCATAAATGCAAGCTGCTCTTTTCAGTGACATGTTTTATATCAGATATAACAAGTTCCCCTTCCTATTTATCTCCTTGTTTTCTGGCTTTATATTTCAGACTTGACGGTGACAGCTCCTTCTATCATCAACAATTTCAATAACCAAAACAAACTTCATAAAGCCTTTCTTTTGCAGTTCAATTCAGGCATATAAATAGGAAGCCAGCTGGATGATCAGGTGATCAGAATTCAGAACAAAGGAATCCTGTCTTAAATAATTGATCATAAAGCATCCTTTGTACTATCTGTGTTTTCTACAATATGGTCTGCTTTCAAATTAAACAAAAGTATTTGAGAGGAATACTGAAGTAAACCTGCTAGCTTAGGAATGGCATAAAGGATTGGTAGTGTCCATAAACTCTATTCAGCTATGATTTTTCATCAGCTTTCATACACAGCCAAAAAAGTCTGTATGAATATCTCTATTTATTTTTGTGTATTTTTCTCCAGATCTATGCATGTTTGTTTCTACTTCTGGTTTGCTTATTATTTATTATTTAAGCCAGCTGACTCCCAACAACTCCATAGTAAGATACAGTTTTGTATATCGTCAATGTTGACTTGCAAAACACCTCCTTCTGCTCACAGCTTGACAAAGAAGCAAGGGAGGGGGGAGAGGTATGATAGGAATGTGTGGGAAGCTGGGAGAGAGAGAAGGAATCTACGTGAGCCGTTTGCAGCCTGAGAAAATCTTACAACCCCAAGGTCATGAGCGGAAGACTTTCGAAAGGTGCAGACTCTTTTCCCAAAATCAAATGCTTAACCTGGATTGGTAGACAGTGGAAACTGGGTGGCGCTTCACACCAAAACCTCAGAACTGGCTTTGCTTCTTCTGTGCCTGTATGGATCTGTCAGTAAAGTTTTACTCTTGGTAATAAAAATGTCCCAGGAGTTCCTTTTGTTGTGAGTGCTAACAGGACCCTTGATCTCTACACTTTATTTAATATGCATTTTTATTTCTATTTACTTATATGGACTCTGCCCCAAATTCTGAAATATGTACATTTTGGTATGCACACGCACTTTTGGTTCTCTTACACATGTAGACAGTCCAAACGTGTTATTTATTTAAGCATTCAGATATGATTAATTTCTCGGTCATTTTTGAACTAAAACTATAATCTTATACCTACTTACCTGAAAATAAATTCCATTGAACTTTGTAGTAGTCCATGAAAATATCTTTGAGAGACAGGAGGTGGGAGAAAGAGGAACAGCATTACAGGCAATGTCTGTGGAGATTCTCAGTCAGCCAGGTCATGGTTTCCCTCCCCCAAAGGTGCTTTTTCAAAAGGCAACTGGACTTCCTTGTTTTTGCTTGAAGACTTTTTGCTTCTCATCCAAGAAGCTAAAGAACTGATGTCCAGAACTGATTCTTCTGAAGAACAGAACTGAAGAAACCTCTTAGATGCAAAGCGAAATGTCTTCAAGCAAAAACAAAACAAAAAGTCCAGTTGCCTTTTGAAAAAGCACCTTTGAGACAGTGTTCCGATAAGAGGCAGCTTAGCCCACATAAAGGAATTGCAGGACTGATATCAGCCCTTAGAGGACTCAGTCCTTAGAGGTAGCCCAGACAAGAAACTCCAACACCTGAACCAACACTGTTTTATTGTACAGTTACAGGAACAGAATCTTGCAATTTTGAAAGTACATCTTTCCCTGCTCATCTTTACAGGAACTAGGGAGAGCCTCTTGTGACATGTTTGCCACACTCTCATTTCTTTTGTGGGCTAGGTTGCATCTTTTTTTTAAAATTTTATTAATAATACAAAATTAAAAACACATTGGACATAGATATGACGTCACTGGTTCCATACATCTTCCAACATTTTACAATAGTATTAGTACTCATATAGACATATAGTTCTTGAACTTTGCTCACTATTTATAATATACTATTGACACTTTTTCCCTTATTTCTATATATCTATTTATCTTTTAAATATACATTTGTCTATAATCTATATTTTATTCTAGCACTATATATTTATCTTGGCTACCCTCTTATTGTCTATCCAATCATAACATTGTTCCCAGATTTTATAGTACTTGGTTTCACTTTTGTCCTTGAGTTCCCATGTAAGTCTATCCATTTCAGCGCAATTGAAAATTTTCAATAATATATCCTCTTCGGTTGGAGTATCTTTCTCTTTCCATTTTTTGAGTGAAGGCTATTCGTGCCGCTGTTACTATATGCAGTAGTAAATAATTTTTGTCTTTCTTATATTTTCTTTCTATAATTCCCAATAAGAAAAATTCCGCTTTGGCTTCTATATCTATTTGCAAAATTTCTTCCAACCACTTCTTTAATAAGTTCCAAAATTTTTGTGCCATTGGGCATTGCCACCACATGTGGTAGTAATTCCCAACGGTCTCTTCACACTTCCAGCATATCGAGGATTTCCCCTTGTTCATTCATGCTAATCTTGTGGGAGGGAGGTGCCACCTATAAAACATCTTATAGAGGTTTTCCTTATAGGAGGTTGCTAGAGTAATTTTTAGATTTTTTTCCCATAAACTTTGCCAAATATCCAAATCAATATTGTCCCCAAAATATTTACACCAAATTATTATCATTTCTTTCAGGGCTAGGTTGCATCTTAATGACCATTGCCTAGGCTGCTGATCCTCTTCTTCCTCCTCCTTCTGTCTCTCAAGGACATTCTCACAGACCATTACAACCTATTAGGACTGTCTTCTAAGAAAACTCTTATACAACTACACTGCATTCCTTTTGAATGAATCCCAAACCCCAAAGCAGAAATAGATAATTGCCAAAGCCCTAAAGTGGAATGGATTTCCCCAGACCAAATTTATTTTGAACTGGTGCACAGGCAGGACTTCTGTTTTAATCTCTATTATTGGATACTTGGATCACCTCCTGTTTAGAAATGCTACCTCCTTGATAGGGAGGAAAGGAATTATCAATGGGAAAAGACTGATAAGCAATCAGGGCCCTCCAATCCACAATCACAGGTTTCAGAGGTGACCCGTTTATTCTGATTTGAACTAATGCAGACTGCATTCAGCAGACTCCCCTAGCTCCTCATATCAAAGGCTGGCTGCTAACTATTTTGATTAATTTTTCTTATTGTTAAAATGATTGGCTCTTTTTCCAGACAGTCTCCCTTTAACTGCTAGAATTTTTCTCCACTAAAGAGGGCCTAGCAGTAATATTTAATTACATGATCTTTCCTCTTTTCAGTTCAATCATGACTTGAATTTGCCAGTAAATTACAGACCATCCGATATTTCATGGCTTGACTCGATTCTTCAGCTTCACTTGTTTAAAGTCTCAGAAAAGTTTGCCTAGATCAGAATCCTGACTGCAGACAAAAATGAAATCTCATGCACAAAACTTGATTGATCCAAAACTAGTACAATGTAACTTTAATTTTCTCATGGTTTTATTCTTAGATTTTCATCCTGCATCTATTCCTTTATGACGAACTCAAGGTGGTAAGCATATATAATACTCCTTCACCCTCCCATTTTTCTCACAACAACAACCCTGTGAGGTGGGTTACATTGAGAGAGAGTGATTGGCCCAAAATCACCCATCTGGCTTTCATGCTTAATGTGGGACTAGAACTCACTGTCACCTGGTTTCTAAGCCAGCACCTTAACCACTACACCAAACTGGTTGTCTTTCAGATCTTTGATTTAAAACTCAAAACTTCTTTCTCATTACTCTCTGTGTCTTTAATAAATAATTGGCATGTTGGCCAATTGAAGCTGAGCAGTTCTTGTATGTTTACATCAAGGGTGTCAAACTGCTGGTCCATGGACCGGATGCATCACGAGGAAACCGCACCCACCCAATTGCAGGCAATGGGGGAAATGTTCCAATACGTTGCGTGATGTCACGTGACGTTGTGAGTTTGACATGTCTGGTTTACATAATAGCCCCTTTTGGCTGGTAAATAACTAATTCCTACTTCACCCATTACAACCTTTGAACAATTTGTCAAGAACTTGATTCTTTAACAGTGCAGGAAGCCATAGTGAAGAATTTGACACACTAAGAGTAGCACCTGCATCTGTGTCTTCCTATAAATGAAAGTATAAAAGATGTCAAAGCTACCTAGCTTGTTAGTCCATACCTTAGTGGCACAAATACATTGGTGAAAATGAGTAATATAGGTGAATGTAAGTCAGGTCAATTTCCATATCTCCCATAAGGATATTATTAAATTTACCCATCAAAGCCAGAGATGGCAAAACGTAAAGAGGAACCAATATAATATCCCTAAGCTGCCTCAAAGAGATTAGATAATCAATATGACTGAAGTGGGGAAGGCTAAAAATACTCTAGGATAAATGGTACCTGGAAACTTAATCTATTATTGCAAATTGTTTGTCAAAGACTATATTCATTTTTTCCCCAAATCCAATCAATAATAAGGCATTAAAGGAAAATTCATGTGAAGCCAATTTGGCTTCTACAGTTTTGTACCAATTAGGCTGAAAATTGTCAATCAAAATGAAAAATGCTAGGTCCATTGGGAAGATATTTAACTTAAGCCAATAATTAATCAGCCTTGGCCTCAACCTGAATGAGACCTCTCTGATTTCTAGAATAGTGGTTTCCTCTTTGAAGGAATTACAATTTCTAGAAGTTACTAATGGAAGTTATTAGATAGGCATCAACTGTGAAGTAGTTTTGCCCCAAATTAAATACCTTTTTTTGGGGGGTCAGATTTTTTTTTAGATTTTCTCTGTATCTTTCAATCACGAGGTTTAATTATAATTTGCTAACTATTTTCCCCATTTTTATTGCTTTCTCTGTTTTCTCTTTTATTGAATTTATTATGGACTGAAAATAAGTAAGTAAGTATATGTTAACAAATTATATTGAAAGAAAAAAGTTAGAGTTGCAGGCAGTCTTTCTTTTCTCCATACCACCTCTCGAAAAACAGTGTAGCTCACAAAATCCAGGAGTGATTTAAAAATGTAGCAATCTTGATTCCCTTGTAAAGACTCTGCAAATTTCATCCTCTTCTGTAGAAAAGCAAAGAGGTTATTATAGACAATAAAATAAATTAAACTCCATTTTCTTGAACTGTGCAATGAAGCGCTGTGGTTCATTTCTAAGGTCCAAATTGAGTCCCCAAAGATAACCTTGACATTGGTATGCAGTTAATATATAGTATTATTAGAACAGTGATAATTATGTATTTTTATAAGTAGCTAAAGTTCAAATTTTGGATCTGTGTATCATGCTAGCTATTGATAATGATTGGATAGTTATCCTAGGATACAGGCTTAATCCAGATATAATATGTACACTGATGATGAGATAATATATTTTCTTTTGTAGTGTGAAAAGATGATATTTAGATGTAGTCTAAATATACATTATTCATATGCCTGGACCCTGCCACTGAATACAAATGAAGTATTCTTAATGGATAGGACTATTGGGCAAATTGTTGACCAAGATGCAACTTACATATGGTCACAAATCTGTAAAGTTTTATTCTCTAGAACATTGGTGTCAAACTCGCCACGTCACATGACGTGTCACGACATATTGCCACTCTTTTTGCATTGCCAGCAATGGGGTGGACACGGCTTCGATATGATGAAACCGGCCCGTGGGCAGGCAGCTTGACACCCCTGCTCTAGAAGCATCTGTCTTTAAACAAGTGGATGGTAGGGATAAGAAATCAATACTAAATTGCAAATTTTCCAGGCTGTGCATCATCTTCACAAGAGGTGTTTTAGAGTGTGCAATATTTTGAAATATTAAAGCAGTCTCTCATGGCTGTTTCAGAAGCAGCTGCAGGAATTTTCCACTGCAAAGTTGTGGGCAAACAGGCCCGTCTATGACTAACTTCTAAAATAGGAAAAGATACAACTGTTTTAATTATATCAAAAGACATACTTTGAATCACCTCTTCTAAAACATTGCACAGCCTTACTAAAAATAACAGATTTTTTATTCTATGAACTTTCTCAGAAGGTCAGTGTAATACAAAACATTCAAGGTTTTTCAACTTGCTAGTTAAAAAAAAGGTAAAAGAGTCCCTGCAGATTTTACTCCGCTAGTCGTTGCAAATTATAGGAGGTGGTGCTCATCTCTGGTTCAAGGCTATTGAGCCAATGCTGTCCAAGGACATTTCCATAGTCATGTAGCCAGCATGATATCATGGAATGCTATTACCTTCCCACCGACGTGGTACCTATTTATCTACTTGCATTTGTATGCTTTCGAACTGCTAGGCTGGCAGGAGGACGGGAGCTCATCCCATCATGTGGAGCTCAGATCTCAAACCTGGACTGCTGGCTTTCCAGCTGACAAGCCAAGGTTCTTAACCATTGAACCACTGTGTCACCCTCAACTTGCTAGTATTTAAGTGAAAATAAGTGGAAAATGTTCATAGTGATTGGATTTTTTAAACATTTTTTCTAATTTTCTTTTTGAAAAAAAATGTATAGGTTATTTTCATTCAATAATTAGTTTCTAATTAAATAACCTGGGTAAATATAGTGGAGTGGTTATCTATAGCAAATGTATATCTCTATTTGCAGGAAATGTCTGGTACTCCAACATCAAAGACAACATTCTTGTCAAATGATGGTTAATCTATGCCAATTTGTTAGAGTCCTTCAGAGTATCGCCCAACCATGCCCTTTTCAGTATATTCCTTTCTATTATTTCCTCTTAATTTCCTCTTTTTAATATGTAAGGCAAGGTGTACTAAAGGGGAGGAAATGCACATATATTAGAGAACATTTGCATTAACACATTCATGTTGAAAACATTTCATGTTTCATGGAAATCATGTACAAAGAATGACATCAGAGAAAATGAAAATGATTTCTTTATGAATGTATGTTAACAGTTGCATACATTAAGAATATATGTTGTTAATATATGTTGTTCAATAAAAATTGTTTATAAAACCCTGGCAGACCAGAATACCGCCCTACTAATGATTTATACTGAGCCATGCATTTCAACATATAAAATCTCATTTAATAATATCCTCCATCCTTTCTTTATATTTCTTTAATTGGATCATATTGCAAGTAGAAAAAAATGCAAAAGGAACAATGTAATCAGTCAATTTTACCATTACTTTAAACATTCTAGCCTTAGGAAATGATACAAATAAGGTCTCTAATTTCAGACTATAACTCACCATTTACTTATAAGGCAAAGTTGGCATTGCTTATAATGCTTAATAATGTTAGCACACAAGTTTATGAAAGGAATAATTCATCATGCAACCTCTGCACAAATCCTCTACTTCCACATGCTCATTCATATGCAGGTACATTACAGGCAAAAGCTAGCAGCACATTTTTCTCATGGTTTTTACTTATCTTTTAACAAAATCTAATAGTTGAAGGAAAGGACACAGATGGTATGTCACAAAGAAGAATTATTTATCATTGATTACTTTTTGAGTTTTTAAAACCCAGTTTACTCATCCCACATACTGACCAGTGTTTACTGTAGAGCATTTTTTGTCCTAGTTTACATCACTACTCTTTTTTTTAATGTAATGCTATGGGGCAAAATATAACTAAAATTAAGTGCTACCATAAAGATGCTTAATGAGTTTGGTATAAACTCAGCAGCACTTTTTCGTGAGGCTGCTGATAAAAACAGGATCGCTAACATGATCGCCAACGTCCGATAACGGATATGGCACAAGAAGAAGAGAAGATTTGTGATGTACAATGAAAATATATGTAATTTGTATTTACTAGTTCATCAGACAGGCTCTTATTCTAAGCTCAAAAATATGTTTCCAGTAAGCATTTTGAGAGAAATATATATGAATTTCTCTGCAGATACAGAAAAAATATTGATGTATCTGCCTGTACTTGGGACCAGCAATTTCTGAATTGGTAAAAAATCCTTTTTATTTTCTACAAGCATCTGACCACTGTTGACAGGGCAGAGCTAACCTGGTGGACATTTATACCTGTTGTATTCCAATCTGAAGAAGAAACATTGCTTTTTATGAAAAAATAAAATGAAGTAAACTTATATTCTAAGGTATGTTATTCTCCTGTTCATCCATCATCTTCCAGAA
>NW_015388584.1:128013-155258 GCF_001527695.2 Protobothrops mucrosquamatus
TAATTTTCTGAGATTGTGGATTTGGGGTTTTCATGAGCTGTAAGCCATAATCATCACAGTTATGACACATCACGGCTTGAACTATCTTGCTTTGCATGTAATGAGTCTATCTCATATATTAGGTTCACCTTTTAAGTTGCATTACTGAAATAAATGAACTTTTGCACGATATTCTAATTTTTCGAGTTTCACCTATATACATCCATGCATTCTTTTATATTCTTTTATTAATATAGAATAAAAACTAGAAGGTAGGACAAGAAACAATGGAGGGAAACTACTGTAATCAAGGAGAGAAGCAACCTAGAACTAAGGAGAAATTTCCAGACAGTTACAACAATTAATCAATGTAACAACCTGCCTCCAAAAGTTATGGGTGCTCCAACACTGGAAGTTTTTAAGAAGAGACTGGACAGCCATTTGTCTGAAATGGTATAGGGTTTCCTGCCTGAGCAGGGGGTGGACTAGAAGACCTCCAAGGTTCCTTCCAACTCTGTTACTCTGTTAACTGTTTTCTTAATTTTAACAATATCTATTAAAGATTCCACTGTCTTTTTTCTCTTACACAGGCTTTCATTTCTTTACATTTAAATAGCAGGGACATTTTCATTTATTTATTTTTCCTCGGAAATTTCAAATCAAAGAAAGATTATAGGACTTAAAGGTTTTTGATTCTACATATCTTCACACTTTGGGCAATTTTTCATGATGTGTTGATGCAAATCATGACAAAAACAGACCCAATGACTTTTGATATTAAACAAACTCTCTAGTCATAGAGTAACATTAAGACAAAATTAAATAAAAGATCTTGTGAAGTCAATATATATATAGGGCTAGCTTATCTGGACTGAAAACAGCCAGATGTCTTCTGGAGAGTAATAAAAATTAGACTTTTCTCAGTTGATTGTGATTATTTTGCAGCCCAGATATGATATTACACACAGGTAGAACAGTGAGTTTAATAATAGTCCCAATTAGAAAATTAAGATGACCAGTATGGATGTATTATTAAACTACTGTACAATCAGTCTAACAGTCACTTAGAATTACATCCAAATTGCCATCCCAAATATACAGTCTCAGGCAGACTATAGAATGTATACAATTTTATGCAAAGGGGTTTTATCTAAGCAAAGAATGAATTAGCCCAATTTAAGCATAATGATCTCAGCTTAATATATCATAATGCTTTTCTCTAGAATTCTGCCCTTTATATATATATAGCTCTAGGGCTTGTATCAAAGTTTACTAAGGCAATTTTGAATTAATTGAAATGGGGAAACATTGGCTTAATCTTTATTTTACCCACCAAGATACGAAATCAAAGCAAGAAATTGATTTGTTTTAAAATGTCCCGAAACAGCATACTCTCCTAATTAAATATCATGGCTTATTAAACCAACATCATGTGACTGAATCAAACTATAGCATAGTAGCTCTTTGTTTTTACAAATCATTTTCTTTCCAGTATGCAACTCTGGATGTCTCAAAAAATCAGAGTAACAATGAAAACATTTTGTTTCCCCTTTTGTTCTTCTTTTTCTTATGCATGATGGTGTAGATCCATACTGGTTGTTAATAACAGCCTTAGCAAACTCAGTGTTATCAAACATGTGCTTGATGACCTTATCATGCAAAAAGTGCAACTTACCAGTTGTACCATTTGCATCACAAAGTTGTAATGACCATAATATTTGCCTCCTACTATTGTCCCCCATCCCCCATGGATGCTACCTAACTTCCCTTTCTATTAAAGCTACTAGCAGAACTAGTACTGAGCTACTATTTTCACAATAGGAAAATATTCTAAGCAGAGCGTTTGTTTCAAGAGAATGCAGATTGGAATAAAGTACAAGACTATCAATGAAAGCACCAATGGCCAGCTCATCTTTCTCTCCACTTCTCCACAATGTTTTGCCATGAGGGAAAGAACACAATATAGGTTATTTCTATGAATCTCCACATAAACAATGTGCAATAACTTAACCAGTGTGATGTCTGTGGAACTGAACTGAGATAAGGTGGCATTGATATCTTGGTATGAAGCTGGAGGCTCTTTGTTTTCCAATCCTTGTTATCCTACTCAGCTACTCAGCTAAGCATCTCTTCAGGGAAGGCATGAGTTACTTTGGAAAAACTAAGAAACACAAAGTTGCATTTATGCCCCCAGGAAGGAACTACTGAATGATTTATCATTCTATGCTAGAATGATAATCATTCTATACTTTTTATAAAAAGATACTTAATCCCCAAAAGAGGAAAAAAGTTCAGCATCATTACTGCTTGCAAGTATATTTCTTATATAAATACAAAGACCTTTTTTTCCCTTTAATGGTCAATATGAGTTCTTATGAAGTTTCTTATGTTATTGTTTCAGCTTAAAAACCCAGGATATTGTGGAATATCCTTAGTAGTCATCTTATGTAGGAATGCTGCTGCCTTTTTGAAGTAAAAATATCTATCTGTCATTCCAACCACTTTTCAGATTCTCTCTGTCCCTCCCCATTTAGGTCCACTTTGTATATAACATTTTTGGCGAGTGCCACTCTTTCCCCACTGACAAGGCTTTCAATCAACTGTTCATAGGATTACTGTCTGTATCTTAAATGGGTGATTTCATTCAAGGATATGTCAATCAAATTACTCTACTGAAGCAGATTCATGAATTGAAGCAGGAACCTGCTCTGAAGCAACAAATTGAATCAGAGGACTCTGAAATGCATCAGGATCTTCTGAAGCATTTTAAAGATCTGGAGGTTTTCTGCTGCTTTTGGAACTCTTACAGAAAATGCACAATATTGTACTTTCATTGTCCCATAATTCTTAACTTTCTTCTCTAATACAAAAATAAATAAATAAATAAATAGGATGTTACACTTAAGTATTGGTCACCTGAATTGCCAACACAACTGTGAGCTCAGTTTTGCTTTCAGCATTCTAAATATGCTTCTGGACTAATAGTAAGTACTTTGACATTCTCTGTGATTTGGCCAGGTTTATGTCATCCAGTGATCAAAGAACAGATGTGAGGCTGATACTTACAAGCACTTTCTAAAGATAAGGGTACAATACATATGGCACTTTTTTGTACTTACTTCTATTGCCTCAGATACTATTTCTAACTAACAGGGAGTAGTCCCACCAAGACCCAAATCTCGATACAACCTATTTCTGACAGAAATGAGGGGACCCAAGCATGCCAGAGACAGCAAAGTTCCCCCAGCCTATAATGGCATCAGTGATTCTTCTTCTGAGTTCTGTTCAAAAGATTTCACATTTTGTCATTGTACTGTCAAGTATAGTACCCCAACAATTGTGATGAGGAGAATGTATTTTGCAAGAGGGGCAAAACGTACAACTAACTATAACAGTCTTCTGGCAATCCAGAAAAATCTGTAAACAAGACATTAAAGGACAGGAAAGAGGAATCTCGGGAGCAGTTATACAGATTTTGAAAATGTACTTTTCAGCTAGAGAAGAGCAATTCATTCATCAATACACTTTCCCCCTCTGAATAATCTGGATGATTGTGCTCTCCTTTCCTTATTTTTGCCACTGGTACTCTAAAAATGATATAGGTGAGGTTTTTCTTTTTAGTTTTTTTTAATGGTAGACTCTTAAAAAATATCCACCTGAAACTCAGAAGAGTTAAATTCTCTAAAGTGAGAGGGATCCTTGGTGTTCTCTGAGCTTGGTTGTTTTCTTGCAGACATTTCATTAGCAAAACTAAGTAACATCACCAATGCTACATGATGATGACTAGCACTGATGTTGTTGCCTAGTTTGGGTAATGAAACATCTGCAATAAAACAATCCAGCTCAGAGAGTACCAAGGACCCCCCTCATTTTAACCCTGAGCTACAAGTTTCTCCTTTATTTTCCAATATTGTTGGGCTCTAAAGCATTGCCACCATATATGAATAAAAAGATCCAACCTATGACATTTTCAACATATGTCAGAAAAAGAATTATTCATTTTAGCATGTTATTCCAATTCTGGGTGTAATATCTGAAGGAAATTTAATACAATTTCTTCCACTGAAATTCCCATTGTTACACGTTTTTAGCTATATTCATATTCTGCATCTGTTTGATCATTCAATCATGAACTTGTTTGGATTCCAAGTCAGACTTTGTATTTTTATTTATTTATGTATTCAAATGTACAACTTATTATACTTCATTTATAATTTACAAATCATGTCTAACAAATGATCAGTAGTATGCATTATAAGGTTTTCAAATTTGATCAGACTTCACCCTTGTTTCTGAAATTCTTTTATTGCCTCCTTGCTTATGTGAAATTTCTGAAAGCAATGAAATATAGAAACACACTATACTGTAAGAGACTTTGAAATCAATAAAATCTTGTCATCTAAGTAAATTATTGCTGGACAAAATTTTAGTAGCCATAATTTTATAAAAAATAAACATTTAATAATAGTGTGGGGTATCTAGATTTATTCTTTTCCAGTATTTAATCCCAAATACTCAGTATAGCAATGTGTGATCTTTTGTTGGTTGCTTATTTCTATGTGTGTCCACCTACACATATCAGAGCAGCCCTTCAGACAAGCTTCTTCCTTCCATGAAAATAACAGAACATAGGAAAATACAAGTACTCCTTGACTTATGACCATAATTTAGCCATGCAATTACAGTTGTAAGTCATGATATAAAGTGGGTCACCATGTGACCAGACCAGATTTTACAAGCTTTTCTGCAGCAGTCATTAAGCAAACACAGCAATCATTAAGCAAACTCATTGTTTGCCAAGGGGAATTTTTTGCCAGGAACCAAAAGTAAACGTTGTTTTCCAGAAAAAAATGTTGTAAATCATGGTCATGTGACTGCAGTGTGTTGCAAATGGCTGTAAATACAATGACTGTAAATGTGGATCAATTGCTGCCTGAAATGTTTGAGTGATCATCTACAAGGACTCCAAGGTCCCTCTCACAGTTACACTTTTTGAGCCAGGTTTCACCTAATTTATATTTGTACCTTTGGTTTTTCCTGCTCAGGTGTAAAACCTTGCTTTTCTCCACATTAAATTTCATTTTGTTCAAGATTGTTTTGGATTCCCTCATCTAAGTCATTTATGAAGATATTGAAGAGTACTGGGCCTAAGACAGAACCTTGTGGTACCCCACTGCTTCCTTCCTTCCATGTAGATGTAGTACCATTAAGGACTACTTGTTGAGTGGTTTGCTAGCCAGTTACAAATCAATCTGGTAATGATGCTGTCTATCCCCATTGTTCTAGTTTACCAAGAAGTAGGTTATGGTCTACTTGTCAAGTGCCTTACTGAAATCTAAGTATACTATGTTCACAGCATTTCCCTGGTCTATTAATTTAGTCACTCTGTCAAAAAATGAAATGATTTGTTTGGCATAATCTGTTTTTAACAAACCTGTGCTCATTACTAGTTATAACTTTATTTGTTTCTAGATGCTCACATATCTCTTTTTTGATTATCTTTTCCAGTATCTTCCCAGGTATTGATGTTAGGCTGACTGGTCTGTAGTTTCCTGGGTCTGTTCCCCCACCCCCTTTTTGAAGATGGGAATCACATCAGCTTTTTTCCAATCCTCTGGTAGTTCCCCGGTGCTCCAGGATTTTTTAAAGATATGGTACAATAGTTCTGAAATAACACCTGCCAGCTCCTTCAGAACTCTGGGATGTAATCCATCAGTTCCTAGTGATTTATATTTATCAAGATCAGACAGATGTTCTCTTACCATTTTCTTGCTTATTTTAATTTTTTATTTCTAGTCTATCTTTTACAGATACTGTATGTTTTTGGTAGGTTGCGAAGAATGAGTTAAGCAGCTCTGCTTTCTCTCTACTGCCTGTTACTTCCTTGCCATCTTCTCTCTTTAGTGGACCAACTGTTTCCTTGACTTTTTTCTTGTTATTTATGTGTCAAAAGAAAGTTTTTTTTTATTATCTTTGACTTTTGTTGCAAGTTTTTCTTCATTATGAGCTTTTGCTTTCCTGACTTCATCTTTGTATATTCAGGCTATCTGCCAATTATTCTGCCTAGTGCCCCTTTCTATTGTTTGTACTTATCCTCTTTGTGTTTCAGTTATCAGAAAGACCTTTGTGCAGCCATGCTGGTTTCTTCTTGGATTTCTTGTAGGTTTTTTTTTCCAGTGGTATTGTGTTGGACTGGGCTTTTATGATCATATTTTTCAGAGTTTCCCATGCTTCTTGAATTGTTTTCCTTTTAGGATTTTTATCCATGGAATTTTTCTTAGGCTCTCTCTGAGTTTGTTAAAATCAGCTCTTTTAAAATTTAAGAAACTGTTTGGATTATATTCTATTTCTTGTATTTGCATTATATTGAATACCAATATGACATGGTCACTCTTTCTATCTCCTTCTAACTCCTTCTATCACTTCTTCTCTATTAGTAAGAATTAGGTCCAGTATAGCTTTTCCTCTAGTTCCCTCCTCTACTTTTTGGATGAAAAAGTTGTCAGCTAAGTTGGTTAGGAATCTGTTGGATCTCCCACTTGCTACAAAATTTGTCTCCCAGTTGATATCAGGGTAGTTAAAGTCTCCCCTTACTACTGTGGTATGTATCCTACATACATTTGTTAATTGATTAGCAAAGAGTTCATCTATTTCTTCTGCTTGGTTGGGCGACCTGTAGTATATGCATATAGCAATGTCATTTTCTCCCTTTTATATTGACCCATATGGATTCTAGGAGGTTTCCATCCTTGGTTTTGTGTATTTCTATAGAGATGTAGTAATCTTTTATATATAATGCAACTCCACCATCTCTTTTGTTGGGTCTGTTTCTTTTGAATAGTTTATATCCTTTCATCAGTACATTCCAGTCATGAGTTTCATTCCATCATGTTTCAGTAATGGCAACTATATCATATTTGCTTCACGTTCACCCTGTTTGTTCCCTAAACTTTGAGCATTAGTGTATAGGCATTTGAGTTCTTTATTGGTCTTGGGTATGTTTTTTATATCTCCTACTTTGTAACTGGGATATCCATCATTCTCTACTTCATTATGTTTTTTTTTATTTCTTCTTTCTCTTTAATCCCTATCTCATTATGTGATTGGTGAGCTAGTGGTTTTTGCTTGGAATTAGGTTCTCCCCTCCCCCCTCAATTTTAGTTTAAAACCCTTTTGATAAGATGAGCCAGTCATTTCCCAAATATATTCTTTCCAGTTCTTATGAGGTACACTAGTCCTTCTTGTAGGTAATGCAGATCATAGTCTAGGACAGGGGTGTCAAATCCAGAAGTCATGTCCACCGCATTGCCGGCAATGGCAAAACAGTCCTGATACGTCTTGCAACGTCATGTGACATCACGAGTTTGACATGTCTAGTCTAGGAAGTCAAAGTTCTGTTGACAACACCAGTTTTTAGGCCAGTGGTTCATTTCTAAAATCCTTTGCTCCCTCACTGGATATTGGCCTTTTGTTGGAAGTATAGATGAAAACCCACTTGTGCTCCTAATCCTTTAACTGTCTTATCTAGCTGTTCCCTAGCTGTCATGTGACTTCTGGGGGTGGAGCTAATGTCAGAACTTCAAAACCAGGTAGTACATTCCATTTTTCAGGGTCTGTTGTAACTTTGAATGGTTGCTAAGTGACTGGTTTAAGTTGAGGACTATTTATATAACCCATGGAAAAACCGATGATAAATAGTTAGCATGACAATAGACTCTGAAATTCTCATTCTCTGGAATCCTGCAGATATACAGTATGAATTAAATACTTGTCTTTCTCTTGGACCATATATAATGCATTACTTAACTGTATTTAACACCTTATTTTCAATATATACTGGAATCAAGAAAAAAGTTTAATCTTGGTAGGATATTCATTTTAACAGCTGCAGATCTCCCTAACCAAGACAAAATTAGTCTATGTTATCAGTTCTTGTGTTATCATAATATGTGTGCAACATTATGAGGCATGGACAAAAGGGACTGAGTTTGCATATGATGGCAGAATTTCTGCTTTTATCATTTTCTCCCCTTTGTGGCAGAATGAAGTCTGGATTCTCAGGAGGAAGGGGCTGCATCAGAGGAATAAGAGACAGCAAAGTTTAGATAGTTTGGTTGGGAGGGACCCTATGTATAGAAAAGGTTTTACTATCATTCTACCAGCTTTTCCAAGTGCATTAATAAAAACAAGATAAACTGCACCATTAGGTAGGATTAGAATTTCATGAAAGGCTGGAAAATCAAATGGAATCCTCATATTTAGAATTTAAAGGTAGAGAGAAACATTTCCATTTTCTCTTGTCAAGACTTCACTCCTATGTATAGAGCCAATATTTTGGGCAGATTAAATGCCACAAAAATTAAAGGATACTTAAATTAGCATTTATGAGGTATGTTACATAACTATATAAAATATGAACTTCTCTGTCTTACACTTACATGAATCAAAAATAGCCTACTTGCAAAACAAATGAGTGCTGTGTGCATTTTTTCTGTCTGCTAACTAGATAGCGGTAGATCAGTGTTGTGGGTAAGATTCCCTAGCAAATAATAAGACTCCTTTAATAAAGCTGGCAAGACATAGAACATTCTAAATATGAAGGTCAAATAAGAGGTGACTTTTGAGTTACACAAATGAGAAACTGAGTGATTAGGTCTTTCATTCATTGCAGTTAATCAATGAATGGTAACTGATTCAACTTGGGTTAAGTTTGACGACACAGGGCTTAGTGCATGGCTTATCTATTAAGTTTTTAAAATGAAGCTTAAATTCAAAAACTTCCAATTTCACTATGATACAAATTCAGAAGGCAAAGAGGAATGAAAAATTTCCCTCTTTTTTAATTCCCCTAAAAAGGTGAAATGTCTTCTATTATTTCAAAAGTTGTTATTGGACTATTCAAAATTTGTTTGTAGTTTTCTGATAGTTTAGAAAGATTTTGTGTTGTTATATACTCCTCCATAGTTTGTAAAAAGATTTCTTGTTCTTTATATAAATTGGTATAATAATTCCAAAAAAGTCTTGGAATGTTTTTGTTATCCATATAGGTCTTATTCCCCTCTTGAAGTTTGGTTATCATTTTCTTTTCTGTCTTGTTGGTTTGTATGCCTGGTTTATTTGCATGTTCAAAAAATTGTTGTTTTGTATATTTAAGTTTCTTTTCAATATCTGAAACAGTCAACAAAAAAGTTTGTTGTTACAATAATTTTAGTTGATTAAGTATGTTAGGATCTTCTGGTGAGTTCTGGAGTTCCCTCTCCTTCAGTTTAATTTCTTGTAGCACATTTTGGATTTTTTTGTCCATTTTTCTCTTAATTGCTGTATTGTATTGTATTGTATAAAATGTCCTTGTAGCACATCTGCATATGGCTCACTGAAGGCCTGTCTACCAGCAAAGATGGCAAAGAAAAAGAACTAAAACACATAAAANTCTTCTGGTGAGTTCTGGAGTTCCCTCTCCTTCAGTTTAATTTCTTGTAGCACATTTTGGATTTTTTTGTCCATTTTTCTCTTAATTGCTGTATTGTATTGTATTGTATAAAATGTCCTTGTAGCACATCTGCATATGGCTCACTGAAGGCCTGTCTACCAGCAAAGATGGCAAAGAAAAAGAACTAAAACACATAAAAGGAGGCCCTCAGAATGTGTGGCTATCCCAAGTGGGCCTTCATCAGATCCCCAAAAAGACCCAGCAGAAGCTCCTCCATAACAGACAAAGAAGGAAACAATAAATGGAGCAATGTTGTTATTCCATATGTTTCAGGAATATCTGAAAAGCTCAGGAGGATCTTCAGCCAACACAACATACATGCATACTTCAAACCCACAAATATACTAAGGCAGAAGCTTCTGCACCCCCAAAGATAAAACACCCAGACACAAACTGAGCAACATGGTATATGCAGTACAATGCAGTGAGCCATGTGCAGATCTGTACGATGGGGAAACAAAATAACCACTCCATAAACACATGGCACAACATAGGAGAACAAACCCATCAGGACAAGATTCAGGAGTCCATCTGCATTTAAAAGACAAAGGCCACTCTTTGAAAACAGCAAAGTCCATATTTTGGACACAGAGGACCACTGATTTGAAAGAGGAGTCAAAGAGGCCATCTATGTCAAAATTGAACAGCCCTCTCTCAACAGAGGGGGAGAGATACGACATCATCTATCTCTAGTCTACAACACAGTCCTTTTAGCAGTTACAAGAAGGCTCCACACCCATTTGCACAACTCACAGATAAACCTCCAAGTGGCCTCAATAACTCTCTAAAAGAATGCAAATGATCAGCTGTCTACAAGGAGTATAAATCCTTCCATTCCCTACCAGAAAAACACCCCCACAACATGAATAAACGTGACGATACCTCCTGCCTACCAGACATCTGGAAACTAGCCCTAATCAACAAACAGGTCCTAGCCACGAAAACTGACACCGGACCCAGAACAACACAGTATGCCACCACCATTCATCCTCACCAGACCCAAACCCAAGCCCAAACCCATCCCTTAGACGAAATGCAACCACCATCCAGAAGCCAAACCACGACGACATCACCAGCTGCTGCACCTCCCTCCGACCCCCACACAAAGCAAACGGACACACACCATGAACACAGAGCTAGACTGCAAACTCAGAGCCAAACCAAAGCCCGGTATGCTACATCACAGCCTTCTGCTCTGGACATCACATCACAGAACTCAGGAGGTTACAACACTAAAGCTCAGGATGCTACAACACAGCCAACCACCCAGGATGTTGCAACACAAAACTCAGGATATCACTACACTAGATCTCAGGATGTAATCACACAATCCATTACCCAGGTTGTTATAACATAAAAGACTAATGGGCACACAGCCAGCACCTCAACTACTCAGGATGTTACGAAACAGCCAAACAATCCACAAACAATGGCTCCCACACAACCAACCAATCCACTTACAGCAACTAAACCAGCACTCCACACACACCCCACCAGTATTTATAGAGAGACGACAGCTCTGATCACACTTTGCTTGCACAGGCACGAAGCCAAAGACCCCAGCCTGAAGATGATGAGTGGGACCTCATCGAAACGTCACCAAGATACTCTCAATCTTACATGGGAAAAGACCCGAATATGTCTAGACCTGCATATATATATATATATATATATATATATATATATATATATATATATATATATATATATATATATATATATATATATATATATATATATATATATATATATATATATATATATATATGTGTGTGTGTGTGTGTGTGTGTGTGTGTGTGTGTGTGTGTGTGTGTGTGTGTGTGTGTGTGTGTGTGTGTGTGTGTGTGTGTGTGTGTGTGTGTGTGTGTGTGTGTGTGTGTGAAATGACAAAGCAGTTCATTTTTTTAAGTATTTAGCTATAAAACCAAAATGTATTTTATTTGAAGATTGAAGAGATTAATGTCATATATCTGAGAAAGATGGGATAATAGCCCTACAAAAACATGAATAATATGTTATCTTTGTTTATTTATTTGTCCATACAATCCCGTGGTCTTGAAAGTGCAATCAGCTTATAAGCTTGTACATAATTTCTTATTTTCTTGGCCAATACATCCTTGTGCTTCATTTAAAAAAAAAAAGGGAGAGTGAAATTATATTGGCTACAATACTTTTTCATTCCAGATTGTTCACCACAGATGACCAAGATATTCAACTAAGTAGTTAATATGAAAAAAGTTTTACCATCTAACGAGACCTCCAGCCTTGATCACAAATTATTATCTATGATGGAGAGAAAGCTCACTGACTCTTTTGGATTAATGTGCCATATAATGTACTCACTGTGCATCTTTTTTTCCACTTGAACCAGTCATCTGAGTTGACCAGTCATCTGAGGTACAATGATTTAATCTCATTCTGCCATACTAGTGTTTGATCCATTCAGACACAAATGATATCCACATTAAATGGACACTTATATGATTTGTCTTAGCATGCACAAAATCTTCTCTTCACAGATCCTGGGAATAATGACACACAATAAGGCATTGAAGCTGAGTAATAGCAGCTGTGGGATCCTGTTCAATGCAGGGCGCCAAGAACGTCTTGCTGAGACAACCTTACTAAACTGGATATCCAAAACTTTCTTGTGTTACAAAATATGTGTATGACCTTGTATGCAGTAACAAAGCATAGACAGGAAAGATCCCATCACATAAACCAGGAGCATGACTGATAATTCTCTAACTACTTTATTAGACCACATTCTAATAAGTGAAGATGTATATCCACCCATCCACACACACACAATATACTTACCAAAAAGAAGATGGAGAGGACAGAGTATTCTTCTCCTGCACTGGCCAAATGAAAGAAGGAAGTTGGAGACTACTAAGCTATATGATGCCTTAAACATTACTTCTGAGATATAGAGGCTTTTGACCTTCCTCACAAAATGGATTATCCATCCTTACCCTGCAGCCACCATCCATAAGCATGCAGCTTTTGAAATTATGAGTGAATGAGCTCGAGATTCATTTTTGAAGGTTATATTGCTGTTGCTCAAACACATTATAGATAGGTGCCTTTAACTGACAATTTTTTGCTCCCCCTGTTTTCCAGTTTCTTAACAAGATTGTTCAACTTGTCATATAACCTGTCCTTTTCATTGGCAATGGAGATTTGTGGCTGTCAAGGCTCAAAGAAGAGACTTGTATTGCAGAACTTGATTATCTCTGACAGCCACAAGCTGAGTCTTTGCAAAAAAAATGCATCAATAGGAAGCTTGAACATCTGGTGGCAGTTTCGTTACCCTCCTCCTCCTCCTCCTTTTTTTTTTTAGAGGATTACATTTTAGATGTCTGCTTGATTTATTTATTTTTACTCTTAAAGCAAATTTTTGAAGAAATCCAGAGTTTTTTTCTTGAGGTAAACCTCTAAGGAGCTTGCTCTACTAAAAGGCCTAGGACTGCGAAACAAATGTCTTCTCTTACAAAGAACTTTGCTATCCAATTTACAAGCTGGGTAGATGTCTTTTTTTCCCAATAGGAGAGAAAACCTTTAAGAAATGGACAGGATTTTGAAGCAAAACTATGATAAAGTCTCCCCTGAGTAGAGCTCAGCTTCTAGTGATTTCATAGATTTATGTCTTGTGTACACCTTTGTACATAGTCACACTGGGATGTGGTCAAATGACCCCTTTCAAGCAGGAGTCACTAAGCTTTCCTCCCCAATATCTACTGTTGTTACCTCCCACCTAAAGATTAATGGGCGTGTGTGTCTTCTTTCTCTCTTTCCTTCTTGCTCTTCTGCAATGGAATGTGGATGTAGATCAAATGCCCTGTTTGAATGAGACAACAGATTTGAGAAGAAAACATAAATTGTTTAATATACATATTAAGTTTAAAAAGCTAATTAGAAGCTGAAGACAAAGGAAAAAAAGAAATATATATATCTGTATCCTGTAGGATTTTAACTTACAGTTAACTCACTTCCAGACATAATCTACCTCCCCCCCCGCCCCCTCATGCAGGTAGAATAAATAGTGTGTCAACGCTGCTAACATCGGATGTTCTTGCTTTGACAACAGATGGAAATGTAGCCATTTTTCTCTATTGCTTTTAGAGTTTATTGATGCTGGGAGGAGGAATGTGGATGAGAGTCCAGCTAGTCATAACAATAATAATTCAGCCATGGGAACCCAAGGTTATTTGGCAGGCTGGAGAGCTGGGGAGAAAGCCCGTGCTTCAAGTTAATTAGGGAATGTGATTTATGACTCTCAATTGGAGGAGGGAATTGTGCTTTGCTACTTTGTGCCAGGGGAGGGGAATTCGTTTTTGGCTTTAACTATGTAGTGCCAATACTTTGTTTCTCGAATAAAAGATTCTTTAAGGAAAACAATGCCTCGAAGATCTTTTGAAGAGATTCATCTGTCAGAACCATGACATAGTGTTAACAGTGTGAAGGCACGGTTCAGATCAGTTTATTAAAAGGAGCTTAATTCATATGTATTTTTGCTTAGAAATAGGAAGAAATCCACTTTTTCCTAGAAGACCATTTCCTTCTGATTCTCCACACCTTCTTTAATTTGAAATGTGTTTCCTATCTGGCAAGCCAGGCAAGGCAAAATAATGCAATCAAGATGGAGATGGCCTCCTTCGATTCTTTAAAGCTCTCCTGAAGTACAAGTTGTTTGTTATCTTCTGCTCCTGATAAGTTGCTTAGAATTTGAGTTTCTCAACATTTGATGAACTCTGCCTGCTTTTCTGAATGGAAAGTTTAGCTTTTAATAATTATTATCAGGGCTTTTTTTTTCTCAGAACGGAGTTCCAGCACCTTTTTGGGATGGAACCTTATAGGGTAGGCAAGGCGGGTTGTATGACATGTGTGAGTTCCGGCACCTTTTTTTTTTTTTTTTTTTAGAAAAAAAGCACTGATTATTATTATATGAAAAAAATTCTGAACTATTTTCTCCTCCTCCAATATTTAAGTAATTTGCCCCTGTCTTCTTTTAGGATGGTAGATTTTCTCCATTTAATCTATCATCCAGGAATTTCTTGGTGAACTCCCATCCAAGTACTAATCATACTTAGCTTTTCAGGATTAGCCAGAGTCAATGGGTCATGCCACCTAGTGTAAGATCATAGCAATTTATTTTAATCCTGTACTGCATAATCTGAACATAGCCAAAATCTATGTGGTGGGAACTAGAAAATACTTTTCACCCCTCCCCCAATCTTTTATTCATTCATTTGCATATGATTATTTATACATCTCCATAATCCAAGGGTTGAAAATTATTATGTCCTGTTTTTCCCCCAGGATATAGAAGAAATAAGCATGGTATTGTTTTTAAAATTTAGTGAAGGTTCAAAGGCCACTAGAAATAACTGAAATGCTGTAGAAAAACTAATCCAGTAATGCATTTCTGCTAACGTAAGCACATTCAAAATTTACCATTGCTGGCAATCCAAAAATGACTATGGCAACCATTACATTTGTGGGATCTGTGACATATTAAATGTGAGTTAATTAGTATGAATTATTAATAGCTTCAGTATAAATGTAACAGCCAGATATTCTGAAAAAACTGGGAAACCAGTATGATAGTCAGTCCAGAGTAATAAGGCCAGTGCCTTGAAATTTACATATAATCAATGTCAGTTGTGGATGTTGAAATATTCAGATGTTAGATATTTCATGTTTAATTACGCTTAGGTTCCACTGAGCTCAAAAAGCGTATTCTATACTTGTGCAGAGAAATACCATCTATAGCATGCCAGTTAAAATGAAATTAGCAGTAGGAATAGAAATGAAAATTATTGTTTTATGTATTAATATGAACTGCTCTAATTAGCACTCCCAAATATATGAACGGTCATGATTAGCCTCAACTTTCTGTAATTTTCAGAATGTCATAATGTCATTGTTTGATTGAAAAGTATATATTAAGGGATTTGGTCTATAAAATGTATATTTCACGGGGACTAGCAATTGAAAAAAAAATATAGGGGAAAGCCGCAAGAAAAAGGACATATTAGAATAAAAAGAGCTAGTTATGCAATCTTAATTCATAGAATCTAAATAGGGAATATACACAGTGGTGGAATTCAGCCAGTTTGCACCACTTTGGCAGAACCGGTAGCTAATTTTTTGTTGCCCAGGCCTAGGATGGGCTTCCCGGTTGTTCACATATTTGAATCCCACCATTGAATATACAGATAAAACTTGTAAACTGCTGAAGATCTTTGTCTAATGGTTATATGTTCTTATTTGTTTAAAACCAAGCAAGTTGAAAATAGATACCTAATGTCCAACAACAATGTACTTTAACAAGTAAAGGACACAACTCAGATTGGAATTTATATGGTTGATGGATCATAACAAGATTCTACAGACTCCATTAAGAATATTCAGTTTCCGCTTCCGGTTTTGCATTGTGGCAAGATGGATGCAGGAAGTCAGGGTTCTGCCTTCCACGCCCGATTTCACCCTGCTGTGGGCTCTAAAAGGGCCTAAAGTCACCCTGAAGAGGTGATGAAGGAGGGGTGCCTCATCAATCATGGCGGTCTTTCCGTTTGATATGAGGAAAGCCCTCCAAACCAGCAGGGGAAAGACTGGCTACATTCCTATGGCCAGCCATTAGCTGCTGACAACCGAAGAAGAAAAAGCACCAGTTAGCAGATCATAAACAGCATGTTTGGAACTGGGTGAGAACATTGATCCTTTCTTTACTATTTTACAACTGAATTTCCTGGGAAAGGCTTCCAAGAACTAAAACCTCCAAACATGAATGAAAGTGGTGTTTTAATTTTTTTTTTTTTGGGGGGGGGGCAGAAATATATAATACTGAAGTGGAAGTAACATAAAGCTACAGCTTTGATAAATTTGAGATAATTGTTAAGATTTTTTCTTTGAAAAAACATTGAGATAAAATATAAAAAAATCAATCCTTTGTCTTAAGAATGGAAAATGGATTTTGAATGACACCTAATGGTGGATTTGAGTATAGCATTACAATTAGCTTCCTGGCTGCTTGGTGACTCCTAGCTTGATGGAGAACAGCTGGTAATAAAGGGAAATATATTGGCATACTTATCATCCTGACCTTCTTGGACTATAAACACTTACTGAGTTTGGACTTTTAATCTCAAGAACTACTGGGAGAGAAAAAAAATTGCCTTGCCTGACCAACAATTCTTGGACACCTGAGACAAAGGATCATTACAAAATATTGCTTTTAGGACTGGTTCTACTCTTATTAAGATTGGTGATACCAGAGGATCTCCAGGAATGATGCCTCAAGAAAAAATAAACACCTTTCAGAAGGAAATATACTCTATGCTACAACTAATTCACCAAACAATTGTCACACACAAAGAGGACACCAAAAAATAAACCATAGTGAGACTAAATATAATTTAGATAATATAAATGAGCAAATCTCCAAATTAAATCTGCAACTAGAAAATTCACAGACAACGACTACAAAGTATGAACAAATAAACCAGAAATCAGAAGAGGAAGCAGAGGAAGTGGACTTAAAGACAGAAGAGATAAAAGAAGGGAAATATAAACTATCATATACATATAAAATACTGCAAGACTTAGCCATAACAACAAAAATGTAAAAGATGCTTTACCCCTTAGGTCTTCAAAACATATATGAAGATAAAGAAGATTTTAAAAAATGGAATATAGAGCTGTCAGGGGAAATGTCACAATTTTGGAGACAAAAAAATGAAAAGAGAAAGGGAGAAGGAAAGTGGGAGTATGGGTGGAATTCCCCCCCCAAAAAAAAACACACACCCTACCTAAATTGTTTCCCTCATGCCAAGCAACTTTTACAAAAGTAGAAAGAGAATACCCGGGCAATTTAATCACCTTGGCTTGGAAAGCTACTTGCCAAAGAAAGAAAGAAAAGTTAGATTTAAAAAATAGAAGACTTGACCTATTGGAGGGGGCATTACATGTTTAAATATTTGTTTGAATATGATTAAAAGAACGGATGACCCTTATATAATTAGACTTTTATAATGAAAGATATTATTTAGAACTAAAATAGCATTCTTTTTTCTTTTTTTAATATAGAAAATATGAAAATAAAAGAATGGCTGGTATGAATAAAACTTTTAGCTAAATGTAATTAATATTGAGAAAATCATAACTGACAAAGATACTTCAAATATGGATGGGAAATTAAACCTTAATAAGAATATGAAAAACAGGATACTGATTTATGAACTGATATTATTGTTATATTAGTAAAATATGATAAGGATGTTTATATCTAACTTTGTATACATCAGTAGAAATAAGAATTGTAACTGTGTAATGAAGGAAAAATGGGAAAAATATGGGAAAGAAAGGAGGATCAGGGAAAAATACTGGATTGTGTAGTACTGAACAGATTTATATTGAAGAAGTTAATGTTAAATATGTGAACTCAGACAACATGTTGTTTACTAAGCACTAAAGATTATAATTTTAAAAAACCAATAAAACATTATATAAAAAAAAGAATATTCAGGTTTCTGTTTGTTTCAAGGCATCTCCAAGACAAGGCAATTCCTTATACCTCCAGCAGACTCCTTTTTTTCTTTCTTATCTATTTCATCTGGAACACGGAAGGAGCATTTCCATCCAGTTCAGGAGAACTGGAGCTCAGAGTGAAACAGCTGAAGTATTAGGTCTAAGAACTAAGGCCTATTTTGAGTTCTGCAGAGCTATTTTTAATATCACCCTTTTCTCTGGTGTTGGGCTGCACAAATGAACACCTCTGTCAGGGTTCCCTCTTTTCAGTAAAAAGGCAGCTTGAGATGTTTTTGTCCCCAAGAGGCTCTTTTAAATCTTTGGCAGAATGCCTTGTGTGAATATAATATGACCAAGGCTGTCAAAAAGGAGAAGCTATCTTCAGTTTTTGACATCAACTTTTACCCAATTCTAAACCTCAGCTAAAATGCAGGCTTTAATCAGAAAGCTTATATTTGTAAAATATGTTGACATACCTTTTTTTTTAATGTAACCAATGATGCATTTCCACATGATATTAGTCACACTTTTAGATTTGTTACGACAGTGTAATCAATAATGCTGTTAATTTACCTATTTATTAGCCAGAGCCATTTAAGATGTCAATCTTTTGGAGGTTACAGAGACTGGCAGTGTGTTTAATCCTGGAAAGTTTCAGTAGGGTTGCCAGGTGTCCACTATTTGAGTGGACAGTCCACTTTTTTCACATTATGTTCACTATTTTTTTTTACAAAATAGTGGACATTTTTTTTATTCAAAAGCTTTATGATGAAATGGTACATAATCTAAAGCTGTACAGTCTACTTTTTTTACTACTTAACACCCCCCCCCCCACTTGTCCGCTATTTTTTGGAAGCAGATCTGGCAACCTTAAGTTTCAGTCTTGGTTCTAGTGTTACATCCAGCTTTGGAATATAGATTTCAGTGCAACAAGTAGAACATTCATTTTCTCATACATAATTACAGATGGATGCCTCACAAAAATTATGGGACAGCAACCCAGTTTGGAAAGTTCTGTTCTAATCCATTATCTAACTACTTAATGCCCAACTGTGTGAGTTTCAAGTTACTGAGCATCATCTCAAGGAAAAAATCAGGTTTATTCTTGCTGTCCATCCTCTGTTAGTAGTTATCCCCAAATCCATAACTCCATGTTCTCTAACTTCTTCTTTTTCAGTGGCCAACTATCACAGCATACTTTAACACCAGAAATACTAATATATCAACAGTCCTGATCTCTAGTGTTGTTGAAATGACCGGATTATTGCTTTCTTCCCTAATCTTCTTTTAAATTTTTCTAGCACATATTGTAGATCTTTTTTTTTTTACCACTTTCACTAAGTAAAATAGGCTTTGCCTTGCCTTCTAACCCAGAAAACGTCAAAACTTTAGTACAGGCATAGGCCAGAATTAACATTAAGCCAAAATCTTCATTATGCATTTTGATCTCCATAGTCTAACAATATTTTATAGCAACCCAATGTAAATTATTCAGGACATTGTTCATAACTTCTCAGTCCTTTTTACTTTTGGCTAAGAAAGTGTTGCAATCTGCACATTTCTGATTGTTAATGTTTTGACCTCCAGTTTCACTTCCATCTGTCTTCTTATTTAATCCTGTCATTCTTATTATACAATCACTACATAAATTAAACCACTATGGAGATAACATGCGTCATTGTTTCACTCCTTTCATTAACCAAATCAGTTTTTACTGAAGCCTCATGTTCATTTTAAAAATTCCTCAGAAGAACAATCAAATCTTGGGACATGCCCACTAACCATAATGCACTTCCCACTTTGTCACAATATCTAGTCTGTTTGGTAGCTGGTCAATTGTCCATGGTCCCTCCTTTTCTAGTGGAGTCAATTTCTCAATACACTTTTTTTATTCCAAAAAATGTTTTGTCACTCTATAGTTCTATAAGCATATCCATACTGTTTTCTTGACAAAAAAAGGCAGTTTCCCCCTTCTTATAGATTTGATTTGAAAGTTCCTTCTTCTGGGTGGGTTGCTGCTTCATGTTTGCAGAGTTCCACACCCCTGCTGTGGATTATTCTACCTTAATCTTCTTTTTTTGTATCATACTGGCCAAGATGAGCCTACTAGAAGTTCTATCAGCATTGCTGCCTGAGTGATTCCACTACATCAAAGTGACAATTCCCACAAAGATTACTTCTATAACTGGGGGCAAGTTGTAATTCCTTCATCTGTCAATGAAGTACCGATTTCTTCTGACAGACTATTTTTGTTCTTCATCAATATGGAATAGGAAAAATAATGTTGAAGCTTTTTTTCCCAGGAAGTTTTGACAGGATAAGTGTACTTAAATATAACCACTGAGTTAACTTCTCAGCCAGGAGGTCAAGTATTAATCTGTTAAAGATATTTCTAATTCATCTAAAAGGAAATCAGATTCATAACTAAAGATATACAAAACCTTTAAAGGGTCAGTTCTCAATTCTTTTGTTACAAGTGAAGGGCACTTTCTCAAAATATTGAGGAACACCTGTGTCATGGTTACGACAGACAGAGACGAATAAAGCAGAACTCCGAGACTTGAAAATTCCTCAAAGAACATGTTTATTAGTTACAAAGTATTGGCACGGTCAAAAGTGAAACCAAGTCTGAATACACAAGTAACAATTGCCAAACTACAAATTTAAATGTCCCACCCAGAAAACCATGCAAGCAACTACATCCCCCAATATACTTATTTGGCAGGCTTTTTATGCAACACCCAGTCCCTGGCCTTGGGAGCAGCAGATGACCTTGGTTCCCATGGGACAGAAGATTATTTTGACTAATGAAGCACCTGGGCAACACCCCTCCCTCCATTCTATGTAGAAACCTAGAATGAGAAGAAAAAATGGCTGCAGCCATGATCATTGTAGAGTTGACAACCTGTCTTCTGAAGGCTCGGAAAAGAAGGATAGCAGTGTTCCAATATTTACAGGCTGCCACAAAGAACAGGGGTTCAACCTATTTTCTAAAGCACCAGAAGGCAAGACAAGAAACAATAGATGGAAACTAAGCAAGAAGAAAAGCAACCTAGAACAAAGGAGAAATTTCCTAACAGTGAGAACATTTAAGCAATAGAATGCCTTGCCTTCTGAAGCTGGAGATGCTTCATCACTGGAGGCTTTTAAAAAGAGATCGGACAGCCATTTGTTTGATATGGTATAGGGTTTCCTGCTTGAGCAGGGGGTTGGACTAGAAGACCTCCAAGATCCCTCCCAACCCTGTTATTCTGTTCTGTTCTACTTTGAGTGCTGTCTCAGGTAATCTCTGTATGATTGCTTTGCTTCACTGTTAGAACCAATGTGAATCTAATTTGTGGATTGACATCACTTGCAAAAGAACCTGAAAAGCCCTTGTAGATGCTTCACTAACATCAGAAACAATGCCATGTGCCCAGAGACTCAACAGCCTCTGTTAATGACCTCTTGATCCTTTGATCAAAATCATTAATGAATTAATTAATTCATATCTACATACAAAATTCTCTCAGCTCTCCCTTTCTACAGTTTTCCTTTTCCTTCCACTTTGTCAGCTCCTCAGTTTCTTCCTCAGTCCCTCCCTGGTTTTCTGTCATTTATTCAGTTCAGCTTGAGAAGCCAAATATATCTGAGGTATGACATATTGGCACAGATTTAGAGTTTGTTTGTCTTGCAGCACCACAATTTCAAAGAAAAAGCAAGGAAAACACAGCAAAGAAAAACAACAAATAGGCAGTGCCAGGCAAGCCTGTCTCCTCTTACCATTTAGAGCAATAAATAATTTCAATTAAGGATAACCAAAAACCTTCCTGTTTGAAATGGAAACTGAAATCGGCATTACCTTTCCCCCCCCCCCTCCCTCTTGGTTTGAAAAGGGAATTACATAAAGCAAATATTATCCATCAAATGTACTTCTTATTTGTTTTTTTGTATTGCAACATTTTGTTTGTTTGTTTTAATTACTCCACAGCTACCTTGTATTCTAGCTAATACCCAGGGATTTTAAATCCTTTCTTGTGTTTTATAGTTCTGCTACTATTTTTTTCACATAATATTAATTAAACAATGGTAGTTTTGTCATGCCTTTGTCATGCCTTCTTAAAACTGCTTTCCAACTATAGAGCAATAGTGAGAGAGGTCATTATGATAGATAAGGGTCAATAGTCACTGTAGATGTAAAAAAGTCTTGCTTCTCATTATCCTCCAGATTCTATTAGTATACACAGATTAATTGTTTTAATCCCAATATAATTAAACAGAACATAAGATTCTTTTATTTACATGTAACTCAGCTGTGGAGATGGCCAGGCTGAGCCCAAGGGAGGGGTCAAATGCGTCATCAGTCATGAGTCCTTTCATGCCCACAAGAGATCAAAGTCCACCCCAACTTGAATTCCTTCTACTCTTATATCCCGCTAACTTCCCATAGCTGTTAGTAGTTCAGATTCTTGTAGAGACCTCAGGCTTACAATAAATCTTTATACCCATTTGAAGTCTGGATCTACTGATTTTCCTGGATCTTGACATCAGGCTTTTTTTTTTTTACCTTTTTTTTACCTTCCAAAATAAATAAGCCTATCTAAATCCGCTGATTTGCAAATATTAGGGCATGGCTTTCTCATTGCCCTCCCCAGCCCCTCTCCCATTTTAGGACATTGAGTGACATTTTCAGGAAGTTACAAATCAGAGATCCTTAGAATCATAGAATTGTAGGATTGGAAGGGACCTGGAGATCTTCTAATTCAATCCCCCCCCCCCCAAAAAAAGGTTGTCTAATCTTTTCTTGAAAGCTACCAGTGATAGAACATCCACTCCTCCCCCCTCCCATGTGCATATAATAAAACCCCCTGGTTTCTACATAAAAATGAAAGTTTTCTTTTTTGGCAGGGGGGGGAGGAAGAGGATGTTCTGTAGATCAAAACTGGAACTAGAGGTAAAACTAAAGTTACAAATCCATANGCCAGGTGTCCACTATTTGAGTGGACAGTCCACTTTTTTCACATTATGTTCACTATTTTTTTTCACAAAATAGTGGACATTTTTTTATTCAAAAGCTTTATGATGAAATGGTACGTAATCTAAAGCTGTACAGTCTACTTTTTTTACTACTTAACACCCCCCCCCCCCGCTTGTCCGCTATTTTTTGGAAGCAGACCTGGCAACCTTAAGTTTCAGTCTTGGTTCTAGTGTTACATCCAGCTTTGGAATATAGATTTCAGTGCAACAAGTAGAACATTCATTTTCTCATACATAATTACAGATGGATGCCTCACAAAAATTATGGGACAGCAACCCAGTTTGGAAAGTTCTGTTCTAATCCATTATCTAACTACTTAATGCCCAACTGTGTGAGTTTCAAGTTACTGAGCATCATCTCAAGGAAAAAATCAGGTTTATTCTTGCTGTCCATCCTCTGTTAGTAGTTATCCCCAAATCCATGACTCCATGTTCTCTAACTTCTTCTTTTTCAGTGGCCAACTATCACAGCATACTTTAACACCAGAAATACTAATATATCAACAGTCCTGATCTCTAGCATTGTTGAAATGACCAGATTATTGCTTTCTTCCCTAATCTTCTTTTAAATTTTTCTAGCACATATTGTAGATCTCTTTTTTTTTTACCACTTTCACTAAGTAAAATAGGCTTTGCCTTGCCTTCTAACCCAGAAAACGTCAAAACTTTAGTACAGGCATAGGTCAGAATTAACATTAAGCCAAAATCTTCATTATGCATTTTGATCTCCATAGTCTAACAATATTTTATAGCAACCCAATGTAAATTATTCAGGACATTGTTCATAACTTCTCAGTCCTTTTTACTTTTGGCTAAGAAAGTGTTGCAATCTGCACATTTCTGATTGTTAATGTTTTGACCTCCAGTTTCACTTCCATCTGTCTTCTTATTTAATCCTGTCATTCTTATTATACAATCACTACATAAATTAAACCACTATGGAGATAACATGCGTCATTGTTTCACTCCTTTCATTAACCAAATCAGTTCTTACAGAAGCCTCATGTTCATTTTAAAAATTCCTCAGAAGAACAATAAAATCTTGGGACATGCCCACTAACCATAATGCACTTCCCACTTTGTCACAATATCTAGTCTGTTTGGTAGCTGGTCAATTGTCCATGGTCCCTCCTTTTCTAGTGGAGTCAATTTCTCAATACACTTTTTTTATTCCAAAAAATGTTTTGTCACTCTATAGTTCTATGAGCATATCCATACTGTTTTCTTGACAAAAAAGGCAGTTTCCCCCTTCTTATAGATTTGATTTGAAAGTTCCTTCTTCTGGGTGGGTTGCTGCTTCATGTTTGCAGAGTTCCACACCCCTGCTGTGGATTATTCTACCTTAATCTTCTTTTTTTGTATCATACTGGCCAAGATGAGCCTACTAGAAGTTCTATCAGCATTGCTGCCTGAGTGATTCCACTACATCAAAGTGACAATTCCCACAAAGATTACTTCTATAACTGGGGGCAAGTTGTAATTCCTTCATCTGTCAATGAAGTACCGATTTCTTCTGACAGACTATTTTTGTTCTTCATCAATATGGAATAGGAAAAATAATGTTGAAGCTTTTTTTCCCCAGGAAGTTTTGACAGGATAAGTGTACTTAAATATAACCACTGAGTTAACTTCTCAGCCAGGAGGTCAAGTATTAATCTGTTAAAGATATTTCTAATTCATCTAAAAGGAAATCAGATTCATAACTAAAGATATACAAAACCTTTAAAGGGTCAGTTCTCAATTCTTTTGTTACAAGTGAAGGGCACTTTCTCAAAATATTGAGGAACACCTGTGTCATGGTTACGACAGACAGAGACGAATAAAGCAGAACTCCGAGACTTGAAAATTCCTCAAAGAACATGTTTATTAGTTACAAAGTATTGGCACGGTCAAAAGTGAAACCAAGTCTGAATACACAAGTAACAATTGCCAAACTACAAATTTAAATGTCCCACCCAGAAAACCATGCAAGCAACTACGTCCCCCAATATACTTATTTGGCGGGCTTTTTATGCAACACCCAGTCCCTGGCCTTGGGTGCAGCAGATGACCTTGGTTCCCATGGGACAGAAGATTATTTTGACTAATGAAGCACCTGGGCAACACCCCTCCCTCCGTTCTATGTAGAAACCTAGAATGAGAAGAAAAAATGGCTGCAGCCATGATCATTGTAGAGTTGACAACCTGTCTTCTGAAGGCTCGGAAAAGAAGGATAGCAGTGTTCCAATATTTACAGGCTGCCACAAAGAACAGGGGTTCAACCTATTTTCTAAAGCACCAGAAGGCAAGACAAGAAACAATAGATGGAAACTAAGCAAGAAGAAAAGCAACCTAGAACAAAGGAGAAATTTCCTAACAGTGAGAACATTTAAGCAATAGAATGCCTTGCCTTCTGAAGCTGGAGGTGCTTCATCACTGGAGGCTTTTAAAAAGAGATCGGACAGCCATTTGTTTGATATGGTATAGGGTTTCCTGCTTGAGCAGGGGGTTGGACTAGAAGACCTCCAAGATCCCTCCCAACCCTGTTATTCTGTTCTGTTCTACTTTGAGTGCTGTCTCAGGTCATCTCTGTATGATTGCTTTGCTTCACTGTTAGAACCAATGTGAATCTAATTTGTGGATTGACATCACTTGCAAAAGAACCTGAAAAGCCCTTGTAGATGCTTCACTAACATCAGAAACAATGCCATGTGCCCAGAGACTCAACAGCCTCTGTTAATGACCTCTTGATCCTTTGATCAAAATCATTAATGAATTAATTAATTCATATCTACATACAAAATTCTCTCAGCTCTCCCTTTCTACAGTTTTCCTTTTCCTTCCACTTTGTCAGCTCCTCAGTTTCTTCCTCAGTCCCTCCCTGGTTTTCTGTCATTTATTCAGTTCAGCTTGAGAAGCCAAATGTATCTGAGGTATGACATATTGGCACAGATTTAGAGTTTGTTTGTCTTGCAGCACCACAATTTCAAAGAAAAAGCAAGGAAAACACAGCAAAGAAAAACAACAAATAGGCAGTGCCAGGCAAGCCTGTCTCCTCTTACCATTTAGAGCAATAAATAATTTCAATTAAGGATAACCAAAAACCTTCCTGTTTGAAATGGAAACTGAAATCGGCATTACCTTTCCCCCCCTCCCTCTTGGTTTGAAAAGGGAATTACATAAAGCAAATATTATTCCATCAAATGTACTTCTTATTTATTTTTTTGTATCTCAACATTTTGTTTGTTTGTTTTAATTACTCCACAGCTACCTTGTATTCTAGCTAATACCCAGGGATTTTAAATCCTTTCTTGTGTTTTATAGTTCTGCTACTATTTTTTTTCCCACATATTAATTAAACAATGTCATGCCTTTGTCATGCCTTCTTAAAACTGCTTTCCAACTATAGAGCAATAGTGAGAGAGGTCATTATGATAGATAAGGGTCAATGGTCACTGTAAATGTAAAAAAGTCTTGCTTCTCATTATCCTCCAGGTTCTATTAGTATACACAGATTAATTGTTTTAATCCCAATATAATTAAACAGAACATAAGATTCTTTTATTTACATGTAACTCAGCTGTGGAAGATGGCCAGGCTGAGCCCAAGGGAGGGGTCAAATGCGTCATCAGTCATGAGTCCTTTCATGCCCACAAGAGATCAAAGTCCACCCCAACTTAAATTCCTTCTACTCTTATATCCCGCTAACTTCCCATAGCTGTTAGTAGTTCAGATTCTTGTAGAGACCTCAGGCTTACAATAAATCTTTATACCCATTTGAACTGTCTGGATCTACTGATTTTCCTGGATCTTGACATCAGGCTTTTTTTTTTACTTTTTTTTTTACCTTCCAAAATAAATAAGCCTATCTAAGTCTGCTGATTTGCAAATATTAGGGCATGGCTTTCTCATTGCCCTCCCCAGCCCCTCTCCCATTTTAGGACATTGAGTGACATTTTCAGGAAGTTACAAATCAGAGATCCTTAGAATCATAGAATTGTAGGATTGGAAGGGACCTGGAGATCTTCTAATTCAATCCCCCCCCCCCAAAAAAAAAGGTTGTCTAATCTTTTCTTGAAAGCTACCAGTGATAGAACATCCACTCCTCCCCCCTCCCATGTGCATATAATAAAACCCCCTGGTTTCTACATAAAAATGAAAGTTTTCTTTTTTGGCAGGGGGGGGAGGAAGAGGATGTTCTGTAGATCAAAACTGGAACTAGAGGTAAAACTAAAGTTACAAATCCATA
>NW_015388585.1:0-4510 GCF_001527695.2 Protobothrops mucrosquamatus
CATATCTGCCCTCATTAACCTGAATTTCTAGTTCACCCTGTTTGCTGTTCATACTCTGTGCATTGGTGTATAGACATTTGAGTCCTTTATGACTGGCCCTGTGTTTACTTTCTACATAACCTGTGTGGTGCCTGAGTTCCCCTATTGTCTTACCACCTATTTGGTTAGTGCACTTTGTGTGGCACTCGCTATTAGAGGCATGATTTTGCTTGACAGCAAGGTTGATATTCTTGTCCACACACACATCTATGTTACATGCACTGATAGCCCTATAATTTTTAGATTGCCCAGGACAGGGTTGTTCTGTATCAATTAACTCACTGTCCCCGCTGTTTAGTTTAAATTTTCCTCCAGAAAATCTGTGAATTTATAGCCAAGTAACTCAGTCCCTTTCTTTGATGGATGCAAACCATCTCTTTTGTACATCTTTTCATTGGACCAGCTACAGACATCGTTACTAATATATCCAAAGCCTTCCCCTTTACACCACTCCTTTAGCCACATATTGAATTGTGCTATATGCTGGCCTTTTCCATTTTGCTCCTTATATACTGGTAAAACCTCTGAGAAAGTAAGCCTACAGCCTATTCTGCTAAGTTCCTTCCCCAAGCTCTGGAAATCGTTCTGCACAGAGAGTACATCTTTTTGGGACAGATCGTTAGTGCCAAGATGTACGATAGCCTCCACATCACAGTCCTTGCTGCCATTCTTGATTATTTTAGAAATACACTTCTTGTCGCTACTGGCAGTAGCACCTGGAAGACACCTGACCTCTTTCGAAGCCTCTGTGTCCTTTCCTAAATTTACATCCCTTATAATTGAATCACCTACTAGAAGGTAGCTTCTCTTTTTGGATGCCTTTCTGTTCTTGCATGACTGATGTGTAATACCTGATTCACACTTCTCCCTGTCGAAATCTAGTTCTTCATCTCGGACCACAATCCCCTGCTTATTTGAGTTATCTTCACAAATACCTTTACCTGTCTTATTAATGTCCCTATTAAGGTCAGCAAGGGCACTGTAACTGTTGTGCAGGGACACAGCGAAAGCTTTGCGTTTATGGTTCACAGCTCTCACCCTGCCAGATCCCATGGTTGTCCACACTGCCCTTCCCCTGCGGGATCTTTGTGGTAGAGGGGGCTGATAGCACGGAGGCTTACTAGAGTAGAGGGGCTGAACTGGACACCTAATTTCTGCCTGAAGAGCAGAGATTACAGACCCTAGATAAATAATCTGTCCTTGTAGGCTAGTGATTTGTTTACAGATAGGACAGTTTCCAAGTTTGAAAAGGGTACTGCGGAAGACAGCTGCAAAGCATGTGTTGCACTGAACTAAGGCAGACATTCTTAGATACAGGGAATCTCAGATGCACTTGCCCTGAATGTACTGCTGCTGTTTTTGATTTTTAGTTAGATAATTATATAACTACTTTGAAATGGAGTTTAAATATAGTATAAATAGAATATAAATACAATGGAGATCCAATCAGGGCCTAGCTACTATCCTGGTGGAGTCTCCCAAGACTTACAGCTCTTGCATCAGCTGAATGCAGTATAGCACGTCCCGGCAGTTCTGGCAGCAGTTGAAATGGAGTTTAAATACAGTATAAATACAATATAAATACAATAGTTCTCTTCCAAAAATCTTTACAGAGGTGGGTTGTAAAGGGCTTCCCTTGATTTATGGATGACTGGAGGCCTAGTAGAATCCAGAAAATATATGCAGAGCTGCTGGGTATAATTGAGACTAAGTGGTACAATCTTGACAGAGAAGCTGAAGATGAGCATGCTCGCTGAGCAATTCTGGGAGTTCAAGTCCATACATATTAAAGTTGTCAGGGTTGGGAAACACTGCTTTAAAACCGCTCCTCTTTTGTCAGGCTTCTGAGTGAGCTTGAGAAAAAACTATGGCTATGTTAAGGGAGTCTATTTGAGTTAATACAGCTCTTAAAACCTTTTTTTCCCATGAGTCCATGCAGTATTTTTCAACCTCAGCAACCTGAAGATGAAATTGAAAACTTAAATTTTTAGAATTCCCCAGCCACCATGAAATTCTGGGAGTTGAAATCCACCCATCTTCAAGCTGCTGATGCTAAAAAACATTGCTGTTGTGGAAGCTTGATGAAGAGGCATTTTAAAGACTTGCAAGGAAGCAAGGTATTCACTTAAAGTCCAGAGGACCTAATCCAATTAATTTTCCAAGTATGCAAAATCTATAGCTCTTTAAAAAAATCATAGTCTTTAAGTAGAAATACAAGGTAAGTGTCAGTAGTTAGGAAGATAGGATTTTCTCCCCACAGCAAATAGTTAATCTCTGGAATTCACTGTCTTCATTTTCCCGTTTTTGAACATGTTTCATGCTAGTGCAGGGGTGTCAAACTCAATTTCATTGAGGGCCGCATCAGCATTGCGGTTGCCCTTGGGGGGCCGGGTGGGTGTGGCCAGGGTGGGTGCGGCCTACTGGGTGGGCATGGATGGAGTGGGTGTGGCCTACTGGGTGGGCATGGCCAGCTCTACATCGTTCGCGTCAAGGGTGCCTGTGGGGGCCTGGGCAGGAGTGGGACAGATTTGAGGGTCTCTGGCAGAAAGGGGTGGGACCGGAGAAAGCGCCAAGACATGGTCCATTTCTTCATTCCTCACAAAGGGTGACACCTCCCCAGCATGCACCCAGGGGGCGGGGCCGACGTGGCAGGGGCTGGTTCCTCACTGTTTCTAGACGGCCTTGTGGAGCTAAGACTGAATGCGTTTCAGCATAGATGGCCACCACATCTGATAAACCATCTCTCCTTTTTCGTTGTATAGTTTATTAATCCTCTTTTTATCGTTATGTTTCTTTATCCTATATGCCAACCATCTACCTGGTTTATTGGCATTTTCAAAGAAATTTTGTTCAATACATTTTATTTGTTGCCCCAGTTCTTCCTTTTCAATAATATTTATCTTATGTTTAATTAGATCTATTTGTTGTTTCAGGTCACACCTTTGTGTTCTATTGCTTGTGCTTCCATAATGTTGAATTCCAATATTGCATGATCACTTCCTCCCAGGGTTCCTATAGCTTCAACACCTTCTATTATTTCATCTCTGTTAGTGAGAATTAGATCCAAAATGGCTAATCCCCTAGTTCCCTTCTCTACTTTTGGGGAGACAAAGTTGTCTGCTAGGTTTGTCAGGAATTTTGTTGCTAAGAGGCATGGCTAAATGCTTCTTCACTGAGAACAGTAAGTGTGTAGGTCAATCTTTGCAACATCACATTCATAGTTCTGCAAATCTGCTATGTTGCCTCATCTTGACTGGATTTGCCACTCTCTGGGCAATAGCTATCCAATACAGGTAGTCCTCAACTTACAACCATTCGTTTAGCAACCATTCAAAGTTATGATGGCACTGGGAAAAGTGACTTACAACCAGTCAATAACAATAATCTTTATTGATTAGCCCGTGGGCCATATCAAGGTGCAGAGTTCCAAACACACATTATACTAAAAATGCAGTAAAAACAATTTAGAATGGAATTAGTTAAAATATAATTTAGGATAAAATAGAAATAAAATACAATTTAAAATGAAATTGGGATGAAATACATTTTTAAAATGAAATTAGAATCAAATACAGCAATTTAATATGTAGATAGATAAAATATGATAAAATTATATTTCACTATCACCCCTACAATCTACCCCAATCAGTCTCACATATGCCGATCTCAGCCGAACCATTTTGCTCAGGTACTGTGCTGTGTTAAATGTAATTTTCCAATTCTGGCCGCACATAGGTATATTTTGATATGGGGATCCCAATGGGTCATTCGTTTAGTGTATAGGCCAAGGTATCTGTCTCTCACCCTCTTATACAGTTAGCAGTGAAATAGGATGTGAGCCAGGTCCTCAACCTCTGCCGCTCCGCAGATGCAGAGACGTTCATTATAGGGTATAGAGTGGAATCTCCCATGTCTGAACATTGTGTCAAGCTGTTCAAATCTTGCTCGCGTGAATATTTCCGTAAGATGTTTTGGCAGTTGTAACTTCAAATAGCTGTCTGGTTGAAAAGTGCGTTTGTATTTGCTCAGCCATTTCAAGTTACCCACCTTACTAAGGATGGCTATGTCATTTTGTGCTTCAATATCCTTAATTCTTTGGGCAGCTCTTTTTTTAGATCGTTCCCCTGTTACGCAAGAGACAGGAAGGCCACAGCTTCTTACAAAATTTGTCAATTTAGTGAACCAGGAAGTTTGTGATTGTAATTTTATCCGCTCTAGTAGGCATAACCTGGGGAGTCTATCACTCTCCATTTCATTAATTTTATGCAAGTAATTGAAGAACTTTTTGAGGACACTAGGGATGATATAGATATGGGAAGTATAACAACTGGACCAAATATCACTATGGAAGAGGTTGAACATGCAATAAAAATAGCAAAAACAAGAAAAGCCACAGGACCTGATGATATCCCAGTAGAAATTTTAAAATTGCTGGAAGACAATGGGAAGAATTTTTTACTGCAGCTCTTCA
>NW_015388585.1:5454-8502 GCF_001527695.2 Protobothrops mucrosquamatus
TTTTTTCTATCCTGCTCTATGGAGTAGAGAGTTGGTCTCTGACAGAAGGCCACCTGAAGAGACTAGAAGCATTTGAAATGTGGATTTACAGGTGGCTGTTACGTATAAGCTGGGTTGACAAGATCAGAAATGAGGAGGTGATAAGCCGCCTGGGAAAGCCAAGGGAAATCATCAAAACAATTAAAAAACAAAAATTAGAATATTTCAGACATGTGATGCGACACCCAGAAAAATACGGCATACTCCATTTAATCCTCCAGGGAAAGATTGAAGGCAAACGAGGTCCAGGTAGAAGAAGAACATCGTGGCTTCAAAATCTAAGGGACTGGTTTGGACAAAACTCAGCAGCACTTTTTCGTGCGGCTGCTGATAAAAACAGGATCGCCAACATGATCGCCAACATCCGATAACGGATATGGCACAAGAAGAAGAAGAAGAATGCAAGTAAATATATGTTCTAATTTTGGATAGAGCATGAATTGTATGAATTCCCAGTTCAGCTCTAACTGCTGCAGCAGATGTTCTTGGATCTACGCCCAAAATACATCTCAGGTGCTGGGACTGCATTTGTTCTAGTGTTGTAATTGGGTATATACCCCAAACTTCTGCTCCATACAAAAGCATAGGAGTAACCTTAGCTTTATATACTCTGATTAATGGAACAAGGGACCCTGGATAACTATGATTCTTTAATTTAAGCAGTAGATTCAAACGAGCCTTTGCTCTAAGTGTGCTCCGTTGATGATGGCAAGCCCAAGATCCAGTCTTGGAAAACGTTACGCCTAAGTATACAAAGGTGTTAACCTGTTCAATAGGTTCACCATCTAATTGCCATCTATGTCTCTCATGATGTTTTCCAAACACCATGATTTTGATTTAGTTTTACTGATGGTTAGGGAGTTGTCCTGGCAATAGGAGTTAAAACTTCTTAATAGCCTATGCAATCCTACTTGTGAATACGATAATAGGATCATATCATCAGCATAGAGCAAGCTATTACAGTATGTATTTAGGATCATCGGCATATGTACCATGGGATCCTTCATTAAGCCTGGCAGGTCATTAATGTATAGATTAAATAATAATGGGGCCAGGATACACCCTTGTCTTACCCCTTTGTTTGTGTGAATCCTGTTAGTCAGGGCCCCATTAACCCCATACCGCACCTTCAAACAGGTACTAGTGTAAAGGGCTTTAATCAAAGCTAGCAATCTAGGTTCTATTTTAAGAGATGTCAATTTATTCCATAGTACTTCTCTGTTTACAGTATCAAATGCTACTGTAAGAGCTATAAAAGCAGCAAACAGGGGTCTCCTCTTATAGGCATATTTGGCAATTAGATGGTTCAGGACAAAGCAGTTATCGATGGTAGATCAGTTTTGTCTAAAACCTGCTTGTTCTTCTGCGAGGATATGGTTTTCCTCTACCCAGATTTCAATTCTATTCAGAAGGAACCTAGCATAAATTTTTTATTCCCTTTTTTATATATGGGAACAACTATTGCCATCTTCCACCCATCTGATATATGGCAGGTGTTATTTATATGTGTAAAAAGACCTGCCAGTACTGGACCTCACCAGTCAGGGAATTTCTTAAATAGTTCTGCTGGCAAAAAAATCTTCACCTGGGGCTTTATTACTCTTTAGGCTTTTAATGATGGATTGTATCTCTTTTACCGAGACTGGAGGCCAAAGGGGCGGATTTCTAGTATTTATTAAGTCACTGCTTAAAGACAGTTTCTCTACAGGTTCCGTAGAAGCAAACAGACATTGATAATAATTCTCCCAGTCCTCAGCTGGGATTGGTATATCAAATGCAAATCTCCGTTCCTTTAGGACTCCTGCTACAGAGTGCCAGAATATTACTGAGTTATGCCTTTTGGCAGCTGTTGTGTCCTGAACCTGCAAGAGTTGACTGCAGGCTCAGAATTGTTGCAAATGGTCCTGGGCAATCCCAAAAGCTGCCCGGGACCAGACAGAGTGGCGCCAGCCTTGCGCACATGCGCAAGGCGCGAAAAGACTAAATTCCTATTGGTTCACACTGTCCGGGTTTCAAGCACTATAAAAGGCCTGCGTGCCTTTTGCTGCTTGCTTGGTTGTAGGAGAGAGAAATAAAGAGCTATTGTTTTCACCATGCATCTTTGTCAATTGCTCGCGAACCGAAAACACAACAACTGGCGACAAAGGTGGGATCCCTGCAAGCAATAAAAGAATTTAGGACTCACCCAGGAAGTCCTGATGATTAGGAAGACGGCGTCTGCATTCATGACTCAGCCTGCCAGTACAGTGTCGCTGGGGGTGAGCTCGGCAAAAGGACCCTTTCCCAAACATCAGCTTGCAGAGGAGGCAATTGGTGAAGGTCGTAAAATTTACGATGTCGAAGATAGGCCGCTTGACTGATTTCGATGTCTCCCACCCTGAGAGATGGAATTCCTACGTAGCACGGTGTTCTGTCCCAGCCTACGTCCGTCTTTGTTGCGTCACAAAAACAAACCCCTCTTTAACAGTAGGCTGGGAAAACCAACCCCTTTTTATTACAAAAACAGTCCTGATAAGTTTGCTCAAAAACAAAAACAACAGAATACTTTCCCAACAGATAATTGGTTAAAAAATCAGACAGAGCAGGAGTTTAAACAAAACATTCATCAGTAAAACAAACAGACCATGATCCCTGGAAGTTCTTACAAACGGTTGCCTTCAGCAACCAGCACCGCCCACACCTCCTCTTTTTATACAGCAGTTCCAAGGCATTGCCTCTCAGTGCCTTCTCTGTTTTCTCTGGAGTTGTCCCATTGACTGCTGTTGATTTACTCTTGCTAATTGCCTGCGTGCGCGAGCATCAATTAGCACGTCCATCAGGTGTGCGTCGTCTGAGTCTGACTCAGTCCCCTCACACAGCTGAGCTTCATCAGGAACACGACTGGAGGGCCCAGGCTCTTCATCAAGCCATGAGTCCTGTAATTCATCAGAGCCTCCCTCTGACCCTGATGGCCCTTCAAATGCCTCCTCCACCTCCTCCTCAGATTCCTCAGACTCAGCTGTTGGGAAC
>NW_015388585.1:9031-25772 GCF_001527695.2 Protobothrops mucrosquamatus
GTCTGACTCAGTCCCCTCACACAGCTGAGCTTCATCAGGAACACGACTGGAGGGCCCAGGCTCTTCATCAAGCCATGAGTCCTGTAATTCATCAGAGCCTCCCTCTGACCCTGATGGCCCTTCAAATGCCTCCTCCACCTCCTCCTCAGATTCCTCAGACTCAGCTGTTGGGAACACAGGCTGGCACGGAATCACGACACATGGGTGGAGAATTACTTTAGAGTAAATCAGATAAGAGAAGATGGCCTGAAGGCAGCAACTCTTCTGTGTGCCTGTGGACAAGAAGCTTTTGACATCGCGGAAAATCTGGTGGCCCCTGCACTTCTGGAGTCAGTAACATATGCTGACTTGAAGAAGATGTTGAAGGAACACTTCCAGCCGAAGTTATCTGTCATTGCTTGGAGGCACGCATTCGAGCAGGTAGGCCAGGCACCCTCACCAGGGTCACCTGGGTACTTAGGACATCTAAGTCCTGGCCTGCCTAGCCTGGTAGGCGAGCAGGTAGGCCAGGCAACCTCACCGGCCCTTAGAAGGTCGCAGCGGGCCAAGTGCCCCCCTAAACATCTGGGGGATTATGTGAGGTTTCTGTCAACACGGGAGGAACCTTGCTATGAGGTCGCTGAATGAGGGAATTAACTCTTAGCAAGAGTATCATATATGATTATAATTTTGGGTATATTTATTTCAGTTAAGAATTATTTTGAAAGGGGTCTGCCTGCATGCAGACTGAGCATTTCCACCCTCCTTGCACTTGAATAATGCATCTGTGTCATCATCCCTACATTGCACAATACACCTGTGTGTAAGCCTGGTGTGTTTCATCTAGGGGGGAGGGGTGTTGTGTCCTGAGCCTGCAAGAGTTGACTGCAGGCTCAGAATTGTTGCAAATGGTCCCGGGCAATCCCAAAAGCTGACCGGGACCAAACAGAGTGGCGCCAGCCTTGTGCGCATGCACAAGGCGCGAAAAGACTAAATTCCTATTGGTTCACACTGTCCGGGTTTCAAGCACTATAAAAGGCCTGCGTGCCTTTTGCTGCTTGCTTGGTTGTAGGAGAGAGAAATAAAGAGCTATTGTTTTCACCATGCGTCTTCGTCAATTGCTCGCGAACTGAAAACACAACAGCAGCCCACTCGAGTTCTGACCAGATTGAGATGGCAAAACTTTTTTCTTTAATTTTTTTTATATATATATATAAAATTATTCCCTTCTTGTGTGCAACATCTCAGCTTGTGTATGAGCAGTAGGACTCCTCTGAGCGAGCCTCATGACTGCCTTCAATTTCTTTTTCAGGTGCTGGCATTCAGGATCAAACCAACGGGGTCTACCCACTCGGGCTCTTTTTGTAGCAGGTTTAGTTGTTAGGTGTTTCTTCAGAGAGTTACAGAGATTAGAGAATGCATTAAAGGCCGACAGTCAGTCGGTAGTAGATGACTGGATTGTTGTGGCCCAGTTGGTAGCATTCTGTGCTTTAAGGCAGTCTGATATTGCCTTAGTGTCAACTTTGGCCCAAGTTATCCTTTTGTTTTGGGTCACCTCTACCCTTTTGGTGAGCCATCTGTCAGCCATGTTATATGATCTCAAATCTGAGCGGCCTTGCAATGTCACACTTATAGGCTGATGATCACTATTGTCACTAAAGTGTACCATGACCTCCGAGAAGAGGTCGGCTTTGTCTCCAGTCACACAAAAAAGATCCAGTACACTACTTGTATGGGCCGAGTGGTATGTGTAAGGATAGGTATAATTCTTATCCTTACCTCCCAGAATTTGGAGATTACCCTTAAAAATTAAGGTGACTAGAGCAGGCCAGCAGTGTTACTTTTGCGATCTCTTGAGAGCCACTGAGGATGGTTATCAAAAAACTCCCCTGGGACTCCCTTCTTCTGGGCTAACTTATACAAAGAGGGACCCAACCTAGCGTTAAAATCTCCTAGTAGAACCACTATGGACTGAGGGTACAATACATATATATCTTCTAGAATAACTTCCAGACCCACCCAGTATTCGGAGTTATAATACCGGGATGTGTTTGGAGGGATATACACATTTACCAGTATTAACTCAAACTCTTTATATCCAAATTTAACAGCTAGAAAATATGAATACTTGTCTTCATTTTATAGTTTCTTCCACTGCCATTGCAATTCTTGCTTTATAAGAATGCATAACCCACCAGAGGTTCTCCCTTTATTTTTGTTTTTTTGGGGCTGGGGAAGTCCATCCCTGGAAGTCTGGCAGTTGTACTGGTTCATCCATTTTGGTTAACCAGGTTTCCTGAAAGGCTATTACATCAAATCTAGAGAGGAAATTCATTAGTCCACTGTCAACCATCCCTTTCCAGCCAGCCACATTCCAGGTCAGCATTTGTATGGGATTCCCAGGGGCAAAGTGGTCTGGCTTGGTTGATTGGCTAGGTGTACAACCAGTCCTTGCACTTATGACCATCACAGCATCCTCATTGTCATGTGATCATGATCCGGGTACTTGGCAACCAGCTCGCACCTACGACAGCTACAGCGTCCTACAGTCATGTGATCCCCATTTGCAACCTTCCCAGCTGCTTTCCGACAAGCAAAGTCAATGGGGAAGCTTGCAGGAGGTTGCAAGTTACGGTTATGTGATGTCTCACTTAACAACCAGGTGATTCACTTAATGACAATGGCAAAAGACATAACATTGGGTGTGGTCTCAAGATGCCTCACTTTATGACTTTCGGTGGCTCGGCGACGGCCGATGGAGGCTTTTTGACAGCCTCCCGTCCAGGGCTGCGTTAAAGCTGCCGAAACAGCATCTATCAGCTGTTTGGCGGCTTGAGCTTTCTCTCCGGGAGAAGGAGAGAAGGTGAGCTTTACTCTGAGTAGGAGTAGAGTTCCCTAGTCTCCCTAGGAGCTTCCAGGGAGACGTAGGTGAGAACTCCTCCGGAGCTCAGAGCTTCCTCCGCAGACCGGGATGTCTTCGTCTTTGCAACGAAGCCAGACGTCGTCTCCACCTCTGAAATTTTGAAATTTTTTTAACTGTGAGTAAATCAACAGACAGAGCTGACCAGGAACTTGGACTTGTTTGGAAAAAAATATATAACTTTAACTCAGAAAGAATAAGGCTTCTTCTCAATTGTTACAATTTAAAGTTAACTTTGGAGAGAAAAAAATGGCTGCGGGCGAGCCGCTTCTTTGTTTCAAAGGGAAACTTTCACTTCTCTTCTGGTTGTGGATTGCTACATTGTAACGACTAAAGACTTTGGAAAAAAAAAAAAGAAAAAATTCAAGAAAAATTTGTTTAAATACTTATTGTTCTGGACTGACTATTAAGACTCTTTTAAAATTAAGAATGGCTTCTAAACGTACTGGAACTTCTGCTGTACCTAAAGCAGCTACTCCTTCTCCAGCTGTACAATCTACACAGCAGAAAGCTAAAACTCCCCCACCCTCCCCTCCTCCTTACATTACCCTTAAAGATTTACAGGACTCTCTGGTACAAATCTCTAAACAGATAGTACAACAGATGAGAGCTGAAACAGAAGAACTTCTTGGCAAGCAAAATGATGAATTGTGTGAAAACATGTCCTAAATTTTTCAAGGTTTTGCGTTTCATGTGGATCGTATAGAGGGACATGTGGATGAAGTGGTGGAGAAAATGGAGGGTATGGAGGAGAGATATCTCTTTTATCTTCTTCCACACCTCTAACAAGTTTTACTATAACATTACAGTGTTATATCTCTTTACCTTGTACGGTATTCCTAATCTCCGGAATTCCTCTTAAATGTTCTCTTTAACTCCCTCCTCCATCGTCGACGGGATGCCCTGGTTTTTGACTCCGATCCTGAAATTATATATGGAGAAATCGAAAAAGCATACAGGGTAAACTCATGGGTGGCACGTCAGAGAAATTTGCCTAGAGATGTGGTTGTTTACTTCTCCAGAAAAACACGTCGAAATGATATTATACAAGCTTTTTATCAACAGAGATTCCAGATTGCTGCTCAAGATGTTATAATTTTGAAAGAAATACCTTCAAAAAATTTTTAAAAAAGAAAGGAATTTGCTTTTTTGGCTCAGGAATTAAAGAAGAGACAAATGCCTTTTAGATGGGAGATACCTGTTGGATTGGTTTTGAATTATGCTGGGAATCGTTATAAACTTGATACAGTTCAGAAGGCCAAAGATTTTTATTTAACGGTTCTGAAAGCAGATTCATCTCCTATGTCACCAACTAAAGGAACGGAAGAAGTGGAACAATTGATTGTAGAACTGCCTGGAGCTACATCATTGTCTGCAGTTGATTCCCAGAGTCAACAACTGATGGAAGTAAAAGCTGATGCAAAAGAACAGAGAATGACACGGGCAGCGCATAAACGAAGGGAAAGAGAACAACAAAAGGAATCTGTGCCTCAAACATACTCATTTACCTCAGAGCCAGTGGGAGGGGCCAGATCCAAAAGATCTGTCATGACAGACCTGCAAGGAATGCTTCAGAAGCTCCAAAAGCCGAAAGATGGTTAAGTTAATGACTTTAAATGTTAATGGACTGAATTCACCACAAAAAAGGAAGAAAATATTTCATTATTTGAAACAATATAAAAATGATATCATATGTCTACAAGAAACGCATATTGCATCAAAAGATCAAAAATATCTGGTAAACTCCAAATTGGGTCTACATTTTATTGCCCCTGCACCAAAGAAAAAAGCAGGTATAGTTTTTTATGTTAAGAAAGAATTACTGCCAAAGTTAATAGAATCAGATATAAAAGGAAGATTTGTGCTTATTGAACTTTTATTGAATGGGAAAAAGTGTCTTGTTGCTGTTATATACGCACCTAACCAATACCACCAGCAGAAACAATTCTACAGTCTTCTACATCAAAAGATAATACAATTGGATTATAAATCTGTTATTATGATGGGAGATTGGAATGGTGTAATAGACCCTAAAAGAGATAAAAATACCTTTTCTAAAGCTTCAACTCAAATTAGACTGCCTAAAAGTTTTTTTGCATTGCAAGAGGATTTGGAGTTAAAAGACATATGGCGAGATTGGAATACAGGAGAAAGTGACTTTACTTTTTTCTCAGATAGACATCAATCTCATTCTAGAATTGATTTTATTTTGATTACTAGTGACTTAATTCCTAAGGTTAAAAAAGTGAAGATTCTTCCTAGGAGTTTATCAGATCATAGTCCTATATGGATGGAATTTTTAATTGATGGTGGAAGTAAAAGGACTTGGAGATTAAATGAGAATTTATTAAAATATGAAATTAATGTACAGAAACTTAAAGATCATTTAAAAGACTTTTTCATGTTGAATATGAATAAAGGCACTTCTATGTCAATGGTATGGGATGCAAGCAAAGCTTTTATGAGGGGTGCCTTAATCTCAATGAATACTGCTTATAGGCAAAAGCTATTACAAAGGCATAGGGACTTGGAACAAGAAATAAAGGTAAAAGAAAAAGCTTTCTCCTTAAATCCAACGGATAATAACTTAAAGGTATCTATTGCAATGCTGAAAGAACAGTTTAACATGTTAATGGCTGATCAAGTGGCAGTTAATCTGAGATATATGAAACATAATACATTTTGTAATGCAGACAAACCTGGAAGGTTGTTAGCTTATCAATTACGAAAGAAACAAAAACAAAGAGTTATAGAGAAAATAAATTATAAAGATAAAGAGGTTTTTCAGCAAGATTTGATTAAAAAGGCTTTCTCAGAATATTTTTCAAAATTATATGCCTCTGAGAATATACAAACTTCTGAAATAGATAGTTATCTCCAACAAGTAAATTTTCCTAGACTTTCAGATGACCAAAAAGGAATGATGAACTGTCCGATTGTGTTGGATGAGATCACTGAGGCAATTAAACAATTGAAGGTTGGTAAAGCCCCTGGTACAGATGGGCTAACAGCAATTTATTACAAAATATTGTCTGAAGAAATGTTAGAACCTTTGAGATGTCTTTTTAATAGCATCTTATTAGGAGAAGAAGTACCACCATCATGGAGGTGTGCATTTATTTCACTCATACCAAAGGAGGATCAAGATTTGACACAGCCTAAAAATTATAGGCCAATATCTTTATTGAATACGGATTATAAGATTTTTGCAAAAATCTTAGCTAATAGATTGATGCAAGTATTGAAACTGATTATTCATGTGGATCAGTCTGGATTTATAATTGGTAGATATATGAAGAACAATGTTAGACAAATTGTAAATTTGTTGGAATATCTGGATAAAAATAATCAAATCCCGGCAGCTTTTATCTTTTTGGATGCTGAAAAGGCCTTTGATAAGTTGGACTGGCAATTTTTATTATGATTGGTGGATAAAATGAATTTTGGAGACAGATTCTCATCAGCGTTAAAGGCTATTTACCAACGACAATCAGCGCAAGTGGTAGTAAATGGAGGACTGACAGACTTAATTAAAATTGAGAAAGGTATGAGGCAAGGATGCCCTTTATCACCTTTATTGTTTATACTGACTTTGGAGATTTTATTAATACAGGTTCGTGAATCATCGATTATAAAAGGAATAACTTTGGGTAAGATTGATTACAAGCTTAGAGCTTTTGCTGATGATTTGGTTTTTACCTTATCGCAACCGATTGACTCAATAAGACATCTGATACAGATTCTGACACAGTATGGGAAAGTTTCGGGATTTAAAGTAAATAATAATAAGACTAAAATATTATCTAAAAATATGCTTTTGAAAGATAAAGCGACTTTAAGTAACCTAACTGGTTTTGAAATAGTGAAAAAGGTGAAGTACTTGGGTGTTTATATTACTGCCTCTAATGTTAAATTGTATAAAAATAATTATGATAAGTTATGGATAAGAGTTCAAAAGGATTTAAATGATTGGAAAAAGTTACATTTGTCATTATTGGAGAGAATTTCAGTGGTCAAAATGAATGTCCTTCCTAAGTTTCTCTTCTTGTTTCAGATGATACCTATTTTAAAAAAGGATTTAAATTTGGAAGAGTGGCAAAGAGGTGTCAATAGGTTTATTTGGCAGGGGGGAAAACCGAGGGTTAAATTTAAAATTTTGCAAGATGCACGGGAAAGAGGGGGACTTAAAGCCCCAAATTTAAAATTATATTATGATGCGGTGGCTTTAACTTGGATTAGTGATTGGATTAATTTAACTAATAGAGATATATTGACTCTTGAAGGTTGAGATTTATTTTATGGATGGCATGCTTATCTATTTTTTGACAAGAAAGTTGATCAGGTTTTTAGGTCTCACATTTTAAAAACTGCACTTTTGAGAGTTTGGAAAAAGTATTATTATAAGTTAAGTTTTAAAATCCCAATGTGGGCTATTCCGGAACATGCAATACAAGGAATTACAAGGGGAGTTAAACTAAAGGGAATTGTTTATAAGGATTTACTTATCTTAAGGGGACAGGACTGGCAAATTAAATTATTGGATGAATTGAGACAAGATAATATTCTCCAGTCCTGGTTCCTATATAGCCAGTTGGTGGAGAGATGGCATATAGATCAAAAGTTAGGCTTGGCATTGGAAGATGTGAACTTGATAAGACGGATCAAAGATCAAAGTAGAGCTCATATTAGGAGAATATATAGTGTTTTGATAGAGTTCGATTCGGAAATAGAATTAGTTAAAGATTGTATGATTAAATGGGCTCAAAATATTCAAAAGTCAATTATGTTAGAAACATGGGAAATAATTTGGGTAAGAAATGTCAAGTTCACTCAAGCACAGAATTTAAGGGAAAATTTTTATAAAATGTTTTATAGATGGCATTTGGACCCTCAAAGATTGTCTTGCATGTATCCGAACTTGCAGCCAAAATGTTGGAGATGTGGTAATTTGGATGCAACTTATTATCATATTTGGTGGACATGTAGGGACGTCAAAGCTTTTTGGATTAAGATTTGGTGGAATCTTCAACAGATTTTTAAGAAAAAGATAAAATTTACACCGCAATTATTTTTACTGGGCGTTATGGATAATTTGGACTCAAAAGAAATGAATTTGATGTTGTATTGTATAACAGCAGCAAGGACATTGATTGCTCAAAATTGGAAAAAGGAGATATTACCGAATATGGATGATTGGAGACAGAAAGTTTCATATTTTGCAGAAATTGCAAAAATATCCGCATACCTGAAGGATCAATACCAAGAGAAATTTATTTCTGTATGGAGAAGATGGATAGATTATATTCAGAGAAAATATGAAATGAAAAATTATCATATAGCTTTTGATTAATTATTGTTACTTATAAATATTTTTATATATAATTTATTTATATAGTTCATAGTTAAGTTGATTGTATGTTAGAGTTAAAGTAAGTTTATACTTGTTTATATTATGAATGGGATGTTTGGGTTAAATTTGGATTACTATATGCCTAATCCTGTATTCAGCTCTGGGAAGTCAGAGGGGGAGGGGGGAAGGGGATTAGGGGAAATTATAAAAATTGATGTATTTAAATGTTATAGGTAAATAATAACTGTATTGAAAAGAGGAGATGCTCGGCTAGTACCCCAAACTGCACTCGATGAGGTGGTTAAGAAGGGAGATGGGAAGTAGGTAGGTGGAAAGGAGGAAGGAGGAGAGGTTGTGGGTTTAGAGGGAGGAAGGATAGGAAAGTGAATGAGGGCGGAGGCAAGGCAGGGACTGCCGAGCGCTTCCGAAAATGTATTGACCTGGATTATCTTTTTTTGCTTGTGTATGTAAATGCATCATATTGGTATTTGTTGTTTAATTATAAAAATTAATAAAAATTTTATTATAAAGATGCCTCACTTTATGACCACAGCGCTTACATTGAATCTTCTGATCCCTATTTTGGTTATAAGTCAAGGACTAACTGTATGGGAATCCCAGACTCACTGGGATTTGGGCGGTATTTAATTTTAATAGATGAGGAGAGGAGGAAGAAGAGGAAAAGTTAGATATTTTGTGTAAAACTATAATTCAATCCAGAGAAATTTTTTATAATTTGCATTATAAGACTATAATGCAGTATCCTCCTTCATGGATTACTGCCTTGGCGTGGCGAAGGGGCTTGCGTAACTCAATGATGCTATGAGCTATGCCGTGCAGGGCCACCCAAGATGGACAGGTCATAGCAGAGAGTCTGACAAAATGTGATCCACTGGAGAAAGAAATGGCAACCCACTCCAGTATCTTTGCCATGAAAACCCCATGGACAGTACCAAAAGGCAAAAAGATATGACGCTGGAAGATGAGCCCCTCAGGTCGAAAGGTGTCCAATAGGCTACTGGGGAAGAGCACAGGGCTAGTATTAGTAGTGCCAGAAAGAGTGAAGCGACTGGGCCAAAGCCGAAAGGACACTCAGCTGTGGATGCATCTGTTGGTGAAAGGAAAGTCTGATGCTGTAAAGATCTTTTCACCATAGGAACCTGGAATGTAAGATCCATGAATCAAGGCAAACTGGACGTGGTCAAACAAGAGATGACAAGACTGAACATCGACATCTTAAAAATCAGCGAACTAAAATGGACAGGAATGGGTGAATTTAATTCAGAGGACCATTAGGTATACTACTGCAGGCAAGAATCCCTCAGAAGAAATGGAGTAGCCTTCATAGTCAATAAAAGAGTAGGAAAAGCAATACTGGGATACAATCCCCAAAATGACAGAATGATCTCAGTGCGAATCCAAGGCAAACCATTCAATATCACAGTAGTCCAAGTCTATGCCCCAACCACTGGTGCTGAAGAGGATGAAATTGACCGGTTCTATGAAGCCCTACAGCACCTTATAGAATCAACACCAAAAAATGATGTCCTTATCATCATGGGGGATTGGAATGCTAAAGTAGGAAGCCAAAAGATAACCGGAATAACAGGCAAGTTTGGCCTTGGAGTTCAAAATGAAGCAGGGCACAGGCTGATAGAATTTTGTCAAGAGAATACGATAGTCATAGCAAACACTCTTTTCCAACAACCCAAGAGACGGCTCTACACATGGACATCACCAGATGGTCAACACAGCCAAAGATGGAGAAGCTCTATACAGTCAATAAAAACAAGACCAGGAGCTGACTGTGGCTCAGATCATGAGCTTCTTGTTGCAAAATTTAGGCTTAAATTGAAGAAAGTAGGGAAAAACACTAGGCCACTCAGGTATGAACTAAGTCATATCCATGATGAATATACAGTAGAGGTGACAAATAGATTTAAGGAATTAGATCTGATAGACAGAGTGCCTGAAGAACTATGGACGGAGGTTCGCAACATTGTACAAGAGGTAGCAACTAAAACCATCCCAAAGAAAAAGAAATGCAAGAAAGCAAAATGGCTGTCTGAGGAAGCTTTGCAAATAGCTGAGGAAAGAAGGGAAGCGAAAGGCACGGGAGAAAGAGAAAGATACACCCAACTGAATGCAGAATTCCAGAGAATAGCTAGAAGAGATAAGAATGCCCTCTTAAATGAACAGTGCAAAGAAATAGAAGAAAACAATAAAAGAGGGCGAACCAGAGATCTCTTCAAGAAAATTGGAGATATGAAGGGAACGTTTCATGCAAAGATGGGCATGATAAAGGACCAAAATGGCAGGGACCTAACAGAGGCAGAAGAGATTAAGAAGAGGTGGCAAAATTACACAGAAGAACTATACAAGAACGAGTTTAGCATCCCTGATAACCATGATGGGGTGGTCACTGACCTCGAGCCAGACATCCTAGAATGTGAAGTGAAATGGGCCTTAGGAAAGCTGAGCAACAACAAAGCTAGTGGAGGTGACAGTATTCCAGATGAGCTATTCAAAATCTTAAAAGACAATGCAGTAAAAGTGCTACACTCAATTTGCCAGCAAATTTTGAAAACTCAACAGTGGCCACAGGATTGGAAAAGGTCAGTTTACATTCCAATTCCAAAGAAAGGCAATGCCAAAGAATGTTCAAACTATCGCACCATTGCACTCATTTCACATGCAAGTAAAGTTATGCTTAAAATCCTACAAGCTAGACTCCAGCAGTATGTGGATCGAGAACTTCCAGAATTACAGGCAGGATTTTGAAGAGGCAGAGGAACTAGAGATCAAATTGCCAACATACGCTGGATCATGGAGAAAGCTAGGGAGTTCCAGAAAAACATCTACTTCTGCTTTATTGACTATGCTAAAGCCTTTGATTGTGTGGATCACAACAAATTGTGGCAAGTTCTTAAAGAGATGGGAGTACCAGACCATCTTATTTGTCTCTTGAGAAACCTATATGCGGGTCAAGAAGCAACAGTGAGAACTGGACACGGAACCACTGATTTGTTCAAAATTGGGAATGTAATGTATTGGTCACAACTGTTTTGAATCACTTGCTTAATGTCTAATCACTTGTTTGAATGTCTGACCTAGATTCTGTTGTTATGTAACGGCTGCTGTTACTTAAGCCAGACTTGCTGTCTCCAGGCTGGTAATTAGGTTTTGGGTAGGAAACTGTTACTTTAAACTTATTGGCTGCTGCCTGGAGGCTAACCATATAAATAGCTGCACAGCAGCTATTTGAGCTGCTTCTGTTCAGAGTTAAATAAACTTGTTGCTGTTTCAACACTCGTCTCGCTTAATGCCTTCAAGAACCAAATACTTAACAGTGGCGACGAAGGTGGGATGTGCTGCTTCATCATAAGAGTCTGAAGTCACTAGGGGGTGAGGCCAGCACAGAGCCTGGTGGGAACTATGTTCCCCCCCCCTCAGTCTGCCAAGCAAGCCACGCTGGAGACCACCACGCCCTAAGGATCCATCCTAGGGCCTACGCAGAAGCCAGCAGCACAAGGCAACGCGAGCAACAAGAAACGCAAGCAACTCACCATGGCGAAAGTGGGGAAACTCGAAGAGTTCGACGTCAACCACCTGGAGCAATGGGCGTCCTACATTTCCCGCATAGAAAACTACCTCCACGCCAACCAGGTCGCCGGAGATGGACTGAAGGCTGCGCCCCTCCTCTGCATGTGTGGCCCCTGGTCGCCCCGACACTGCTCGAGTCCGTCACCTACGCAGACTTGAAGAAAAGGCTCCAAGACCATTTTGAGCCAAAATTATCCGTGATAGCATGGAGGCACGGTTTTGAGCAGCGGGAGCAACAACCCGGCGAATCGGCCACAGAATTCATCGCCGCTCTTCGTCAAGCATCCTGACTCTGCAATTTCACAGATTTGGAGGAGAGACTAAGGGACCGTCTAGTCTGTGGCCTCCGGAATTGAGAGCTCCAACAAAAACTTTTCGCTAAGGAGACTCTCTCGGTACAGGAGGCCTTGAAGGAGGTCATGGTGGACAAAGCCGCCGGAGGGGCCGTTAAAGCGCTGCGGCCCTCCAAAAGTGCATCAAGCACCGAAGCAGTCCACCACGAGGTCGCCGAGCGAAGGGAAGACACCGACTCAGACTACAAAGTCGACAAGCTACAGAGGCACCAAGAGAAGGGACCGAGGCCAGCTGACAAGGCAGTTCCATTCCTTAGGTGCATGGGTTGCAGAGGCCGCCATCAACGGGCGGAATGTCATTTCTGTACAGCAACGTGCCGGGCGTGTGGCAAGTCAGGCCACATTGCCGCTATCTGTCGAGGTCACCAGAGGGACCGTCCACAGGAAGACTCAATCAGGAGAGGTACCGGAGCCCTGGGGCAACACTGAGTAGGGTTCTGCACCAGCCGAAGGAGCATATTCCGCACTGGTGCGAAGCCAAAGCTTCGACTCCAAGTCAAGCTTCAGGGAGTTCCATGTAAGATGGAACTAGACACAGGCTCAGCCATGTCCATCATCTCTATAGGAACATTTAGGCACATATGCAGCTGCAGCAATAAATGGGCCAAACTTTGGCCATCTAATTTAATGCTCACCAACTTCCAAAACTCCCGAGTGGCGGTCAAGGGTGAAGCCACACTTCTAGTGAATTTCAAGGGGTTTGCAGGCCCACTTGATGTTGTTGTGGTAGAAGGCCAATGCACGAGCCTCATAGGGCTCGATTGGTTCGACACATTGGGCATTCAAGTAACCGGCATTCACCGGACACAAGCGGCGGATTTGTCTTCAGTCTGCCAAGAATTCTCAGATGTTTTCAGTTCATGCCTGGGGAGTACAAGGGTCCTCCGATAGCCTTCAAGCTTGATCCTATGGTAACGCCAATACGGATCAAGCCTCGTCGAGTGCCTTTTGCTTTAAAACAAAAAAATCGACGCAGAGCTGGACAAGCTGGTCAGTCAGGGGGTATTGCAGCCTATAGACAGTGGGGAGTGGGAGACCCCCCATAGTAATGCCACTAAAGGCCAACGGGGAAGTGCGACTATGCACTGACTACAAGTGTACCATTAACCGGGCACTTCAGCAGCACGCGTACCCAGTGCCAGTTGTCAGCCATATTTTGGCGTCATTGCAAGGTGGCTGCATGTTCGCCAAATTAGATTTGGCACAGGCCTACCAACAGCTGTCGGTGGACGAGGCCACGGCAGCCGCCCAAACCACCATCAACCATCGGGGGGCCTTCAAGGTCAAGCACCTACAGTTTGGGGTGAGTGTAGCCCCAGGGATTTTCCAGGGAGTAATGGAGCAAACGCTCAAGGGCATTCCAGGGGTCTGCCCATACTTCGATGATGTTCTCATCGCCGGAGAAACCGCAGAGGTCCTGGCTGAACGGCTTAGAGCCATCCTTCAGCGGTTCCGCACAGCGGGACTCAGATTAAAGAAAGAAAAATGCAAGATTGGGGTTGAGTCAACGGAGTTCTTGGGGTTCCGCATCGATGCCAACGGCATCCATCCGGCGGACTCAAAGCTGAAAGCAATTCAGCAGGCCCCAAGCCCGAAGTCCAAGGGAGAGCTTCAGGCCTTTTGGGGCCTTCTTGATTTTTTACCATGCCTTCCTTCCAAACAAGGCCACTGTGGCAGAGCCGTTACACTGGCTCTTGGACAGACAAGCCCAGTGGAAGTGGACCAGCGTCCATGAAAGGAGCTTCCAAGCAGTCAAATCACTGCTGTCCTCGAACTCTGTACTCACACATTTTAACGAAAGGCTGCCAGTCTGCATCGTGTGTGATGCATCTCCGTATGGGGTTGGGGCTGTGTTGAGCCATTTGTCGGCTGATGGGAAACAGTTTCCCATCGCCTACTATTCTAGGACCTTGTCGTCTGCAGAGCGCAACTACGTGCAAATTGATAAGGAGGCTTTGGCAATCGTGGCTGGAGTTAAAAAATTCCACGACTACTTGTATGGTTGCCAGTTCACGGTCTTTACACACCATAAGCCACTCCTAGGGTTGTTCACTACGAACAAACAGACACCCCAGATTCTGTCGCCTCAAATGTTGAGGTGGTCTATTTTTTTGTCAGCCTACAACTACAGGCTGGTTCACAAACCGGGCAAAGAAATGGGCCATGCAGACGGCCTTAGTAGGTTGCCCCTACCACATGTAGAGCTAGCTCCAGCTCCAGCTGCATGCATCTTGGTTATCCAGGATCTGCCGGAGTCTCCCCTTCACACTGGGGACATAGCTGCTGAGACGGCAGCTGACAAAATACTGAGTCATGTATTGAATTGGGTGCACACAGGATGGCTAGATAAATATCCAGGCCCAGAATTTCAGAGCTTTTTCATGCAAAAAGATGAGCTTTCAGCTCATAAAGGGTGCATCCTTTGGGGAAGTAGGGTCATAGTTCCCAGCTCGTTAAGACCCAGAGTGCTTGAGTCTCTGCACGAGGGCCATCCAGAAATAGTCCGGATGAAGGCACTCGCAAGGAGCTACCTTTGGTGGCCTGGGCTAGATAAGGCTATCGAGGCCCAAGTACATGGTTGCATCATGTGTCAACAGTCCAGACCGGAGTTCCTGCAAGCCCCTGTCCACTGATGGGAGGACACTCACACACCATGGTCAAGAATCCAATTGACTTTGCCAGGCCCTTTCAGGGACAGCTGTTTTTAATAGTGGTCGATAGCCATTCAAAATGGTTAGAGGTTGCACCAGTTCCCAATATGACTGCTGCCAGGACTATCCAGGAACTGCGAAGAATATTTGCAACACACGAGCTTCCAGATGTCTTAGTATCAGACAATGGGGCTCAGTTTACTGCTTCAGAATTCCAGTCCTTCCTCAGGACAAACCTCATAAGGCACACCACGTCGGCTCCCTTTCACCCGGCCTCGAACGGCCAAGCGGAATGCATCGTCCGCACAACCAAGGAGTCCCTAAAACAGATTGTCACAGGAAACTGGCACCACAGATTGGCAGACTTTCTACTCTGCCAGTGTACAACTCCCTGCACAGCCACGGGCAGAAGCCCAGCCCAGCTACGTTGGGGCCGACGTTTGATCACTAAGCTGGACAGGCTCCACCCTGACCGAGTTGCATCGACTCTGCACGGCCAAAGGCGCCCAGAAGTCTACAAGTGGGTGACTGGGTTTGGACCCAGAATTATGCGCAAGGGGCTTTATGGGTGGCAGCAGTGGTTGTAAAGGTGTCAGGGCCACTTTCCTATGAGGTGGTCCTCAAAGATGGGCAAGTCATTCACCGGCACATTGATCAGCTGCGTCGGTGGCTGGCGGATCAGTCACCGGCTCAGGACTCCCAAGAGGGCCACACACAGGGCCCGCACGACAGCAGTCCAACAGAAGGGTTTGCACGCTACGACAGGACCCTCCCTCAAGGAGATGGGGGAATGGCCGTAGTAGAGCCTCCTCCGGACGCACAGACTGCATCGGCTGAACAGGACAGGCAAACGGTGCTGAGAGACAGCCCTGCAGACTTTGCTGCACGAGTGGACTTTGGTTTGGGCCGACCGGGACTGGCCAGCCAAAGGGACTCGAGTCAAACCGACTCCACTGAACCTCTGAGTCCTGGTCTACCCAGTCTGGCAGGCAAGCAGGTAGACCCGGGAAACCCGGCAACCCTTAGGCGTTCTGAATGGTCAAGAAGGCCACCTAAGTATCTGCAAGATTATGTCAAACAATTAAGGGTTTGAACTATCTAGGGGGAAGGGGTGTAATGTATTGGTCACAACTGTTTTGAATCACTTGCTTAATGTCTAATCACTTGTTTGAATGTCTGACCTAGATTCTGTTGTTATGTAACGGCTGCTGTTACTTAAGCCAGACTTGCTGTCTCCAGGCTGGTAATTAGGTTTTGGGCGGGAAACTGTTACTTTAAACCTATTGGCTGCCGCCTGGAGGCTAACCATATAAATAGCTGCACAGCAGCTATTTGAGCTGCTTCTGTTCAGAGTTAAATAAACTTGTTGCTGTTTCAACACTCGTCTCGCTTATGCCTTCAAGAACCAAATACTTAACAGGGAAAGGAGTCCAGCAAGGCTGTATTCTGTTGCCCTGCCTATTTAACTTATATGCAGAGCACATCATGAGAAAGGCAGGGCTAGATGAATCAAAAGTTGGAATTAAGATTGCCGGGAGAAATATCAACAACCTAAGATATGCAGATGATACCACTCTAATGGCAGAAAGTGAAGAGGAACTAAGGAGCCTTTTGATGCAGGTGAAGAAGGAGAGTGCAAAAGTTGGCTTGAAACTCAACATTAACAAAACCAAGATCATGGCATCTGGCCCTCTCAATTCCTGGCAAATAGATGGGGAAGAAATGGAGGTAGTGACAGATTTTATCTTCCTGGGCTCCAAGATCACCACAGATGGGGACTGCAGCCAAGAAATTAAAAGACGCTTGCTCCTGGGGAGGAAAGCTATGGCAAATCTAGACAGCATACTAAAAAGCAGAGACATCACCCTGCCAACAAAAGTACGTA
>NW_015388585.1:25872-38139 GCF_001527695.2 Protobothrops mucrosquamatus
TTGAGGCCTTTGAACTATGGTGCTGGAGAAGACTCCTGCGAGTCCCCTGGACTGCAAGGTGATCAAACCAGTCAGTCCTAGAGGAGATCAACCCTGACTGCTCTTTAGAACAGGGCTTTTCAACCAGTGATATGGGTACCACCTGTGGTACTGTTCTGTCCCCCGTCCGACCCACACCCCCCAACCAGGCAGCCGAGGCCTGAAAAACTGCTCGGCACAAAGGCAAATGAATTCCTTGGCAGCAACTGCGTAGCTGCCTGCCAAGCCTTTACTGATAAGACACAGCAAACAAAGATAACTCCACAATAACTTGCCAGAGAGCTTGCAACCGAATATCCATCAAAAAATTGTCCGACACGAAACTTCACATGCCACACCCCTTGCTTATATAGCCAGTGGGGTGTGGCCCAGTGACTCAGCTGAACTATCTGGCACGACGTGTCCGCTGCTGCGCACGCTTATCCTTCCGACGCTGGCGTGGATCCAGCCAAGACGTATCCTCGTCGGAGTCCGATACACCTGGCTCCTGGCTGATCTCAGAAGCACCTGGCTCCTGGCCAATCCCAGAAGCACCGGGCTCCTGGCCAATCCCAGAAACACCGGGCTCCTGGCCAATCCCAGAAACACTGGGCTCCTGGCCAAACTCCTCGCTGTCGGAAGGCACCGAAGGCTGCACCAGAGGGGAAGGGCCTGGAGAGGGAGGCCTAGCCATCTCCTCTCCTTCATGTTCAGAGCCTTCCTCCTCTGATGAGAGGGACCCACCGGACGGAGCCACAACAGGTACATTGGCACCTGGCAGGTGGTATGCGACCATCCTAGAAAAGTGGTAGTGGGGGAGGGGAATGAGCTGAACCGGTGGCAGCACCGCACAAGCCTGAGTGAGAGATGGCTGGAGCTGCAGGGCTGTCAGGGCTCAGCGGAAGCGCCAGGATCAGCGCCAGGCTCCAGCTGGAGCTCGGCGCTGATCGTGGTGCTTCTGTTGAGCCCTGAAGAAGCACCAATCAGCTGGAAAGCAGCACTGATCCTGACACTTCTGCTGAGCCCAGAAGAAGCGCCGATCAGCTGGAATGTTGCAGCATCTCCAGGGTCTTGTGATTTACATTCAGATGCTTGGCAACTGATTCATATTTATGATGGTCACAGTGTCCCAGGGTCATGTGAAGTGACCAAAACCTGCTGCAACCACCCAGCAGACGGGGGGAATAAAAACCAAAAACCCCCACCCCACCCTCGCTGCCAATCCTCAAGAGAAATGCTCACAACAATGAAAACCTCGGACAGGAGGAAGAGCGCCGTCAGGTGGGCAGACAGGTGTCTTGCTCGGCTGTGGCTTGGGGGGCACTTTTTCAGTGCCGTTGTAACTTTGAACAGTCACTAAGCGAACTGTTGTAAGTCGAGGACTACCTGTACTTTATCAAGTTTTTGACACCTTGCTAGGCGACTGGTGGTACTCGGATGTTGCCATATCCTAAAAGTGGTACAATGGGTGAAAAGGTTGAAAAGCCCTGCTTTAGAAGGCCAGATCCTGAAGTTGAAACTCAAGTATTTTGGCCACCCAATGAGAAGGAAGGACTCACTGGAGAAGAGCCTAATGCTGGGAAAGATTGAGGGCAATAGAAGAAGGGGCCAACAGAGAATGAGGTGGCTGGATGGAGTCACTGAAGCAGTAGGCGTGAGCTTAAATGGACTCCAGAAGATGGTAGAGGACAGGAAGGCCTGGAGGAATGTTGTCCATGGGGTCGCAATGGGTCGGACACGACTTCGCAACTAACAACAACAACAAAATGCAGTATCAGAGAAAAGTCTAATAAAATATGCCCATTGGCATTACTGTATATAAAAAGAAATTGCTTGAAAAAGCTATGTACATAAGGTCAAACTGCAAAAACTACATCTGCTTGAAGAGACATGCATCAAACTACATACATTTTCAGTACAAGCTTTAAAAAATAATCCTCAATTTTAGCCAATTGAACCCCACTTGCAAATGGAAGACACTATTACTCATTCCTAGTAGTGAGCCACCGAAACAGGAAGCCAGTTCTTAGCAGATTCTTTGCTCAGATTGTCCATTGGAGCTACCTAGACAAGAGAGGCTATAAAAGGGTTCCTGTTCCAGGTGAGCCTCACCTCTGTGTTTCTGAACTGTGACAAATACCTCTGGTTTGCCCTGTAGTTCTGACTGTCTCTTTTGTCTTGATTAAAAATTTTATCGTTCAAACATAATGCTACATCAAGATTTTAGCCATATTTTCTTCAATAAACTATGAAGGCTTTGTGTAAATATAAGACTGATTCATAATGGGAGTGCTTAAATGCTTCTCAACCTCAAGATTTCTAAGATGTGTGGATTTCAACTTCCAGAATTCCCCAGACACCATGCTGAAGTCCACACATCAAAGTTGCTGAGGTTGAGAAACAGTGCATTATGCCAAAACAATGACTGGATTCTCAAAGCCAGTTGTCCCAAAAATCAAATAAGTTACATTATGCCTGAATTCCCACATTTGTAATGTGGTTTGTTCAATTTTGGTTTTGTGTGTGCAGCTTTGCCAGGCAGAAAAAAAAATACTCCAGAACTAAACCCAGATAACCATAAATAAAACCATGTATTTCTGTTCATGCATGCTAAGCCTTTTTTGTGTAAGAAAACAAATTATTTAAAACTGGTTTAAAATGAACCATGTATTATTAGCTAGGCTTGTTCTACATCATATTAAGGTAAACACAAAGCATTTTACATATAGCATGATGTACAAAATTATGCTAATTTCATGATAAAGCAAATAGTCATTTGTTTTTTCCTGGGAAATGCCTTTCAATTACATTAACATTTTTCAACATACTGTTAGCAATAAAACCATTCCCTTGACTGATGTTGGGCTCTCTCATTTGTATTTCAGAGAGCAAAACATACTGAAGGGTTGATCTCATCCTGAAGAAAAGGCTTGTGATGGAAATTAGCCTTTGTGCATTCTTTGCTTTCAGTTACTCTATATGCTTGTTAGATTGGAGGTTGCTGTAAAACAACCCTAGTTTCAAGCTGTAAATCATCAATGCAGAGAATGTTCCATAAAATGTGATGATGATGTTATCCATTCAATTGTGTCTGACTCTTGACGATTCTATGGGCCAAGTCTCTCCACTTCTTCCAATCTTGCACTACTTCTTCGAGTTGTTCTATGCTCTGGCTGCTGTCAGCTTTGATAGTGTCCCACCACCATGTTCTTTGGGGGCCTGGTTTCCTTCTACCACTAACTCTTCCAAACATAATTGCTTTCTCCAGTAAATTCCCCTGCATGACATTGTTGAAAGAAAAGTCTCCATCATGGTTCAGTCCAAGCCGGGAATAAACAACATGGCGACTGCTTTAGAAAGAAGGTTGCAGTTTATTGAAGAGGAGAGCCAGACAGGAAGATGGCTCTGGAAGAAAAGAGAGAGAGCACATGTAGGGAGTGGGTTTTTATACCCTCTGGAGCTTTTTGTTTGGAGTTGTTTCCTGTTCCTGTTTGAGGCTTTGTATTTCCTGTGTCATGTATTCTGACCTGAGTCTGGGTGTGCCCTTTGGCATCTGTGAGTTAATCTTATTATGTCCTGTCTTAGACTTTGGGTGGGGTATGTAGATTTTAGGTGTCTTTGTCTTCTTAATCTTCTAGCTGGGGGCTTCCAACCTTCCTGGAGTATTTACATCTGCATTTGTACAGAGCTGGTTTCTGCTTGGCGGAGGGAGACTTGGGGCTATTAAGAAAACTGGGTATGCTTTTCTGCCTCTTTAGGATCCTTTGTGGAAAGATATTTTTCTGCCCTTTTAATATTTCCTTCTCTGGGGGGATGACTTACAACAATCCTCCCTTTGTGCCATAATAGTGTGGGTGACACACTTTTACTGGCACAAGATTAAAAGTGATCTGATCAGGGAGATTTGGTAAACAAGCTTTAAACTGTTAAGCCAAAAAAAAGGGGGGGGAGACACTAATGGAGGCAAGCAGAAAATGATCCCTGCAGTGGCTCCCAAAAGGGGAGCTTCCAACCCATAAAGTTCTAAAAGTCAGGGCAAAAATTTTGTTAGATGGAAAAGAAATTTATAGTGTCCAATATTCTGTGCCAATCATTTTCAAATGTTGGATGTCACTTTGAGCTTCCAGTCAGGTTTGCACATTCCTCCCAAAATTCTTCACAGCCATGGTTTCCCTCAGTACATAACCACTGGCTGCCCATTTTCAAGGGTTGTTTCCTGCCTTAGCTCTTAGTTCAGTGCATCCAGGTTAGTGATGTCCAATTGAGGTTAGCCAGTATGCAAGACAGACTATTAAATTTTCTTAAATTGCACATAGTGAGCTCTAGGACTCCCAATCTGAGTCCACCAGTGCAAGATATTCAGGGCTTAGGTTTGGAGATCTCTTTCCTGCTACTTCTTCAGTCAGGGCATATGAATTGCAAATTGCCTGAGGGGGGCTGGTTCCCTCCTCCTTGGAATTTGCTGGAAGTTGTTCCTACAAAGTTTTAATGACACAGGGCAAGAATCAGGCTGGAGCTTTACTGAAGGTAGGTGGAGGGGATAGACTCAGTGTGATTATATGAATGGTGTGTGCGCGTGTGTGTGTGTGCAGCTACTAATACAAACAGGCAATACAAACATTCTGGATAAATTTTCCCTCCCACCAGACAGAAGTCCCAAGGTGTTCAGTACTTGCTGTGCCAACTATTCCCAAATTCCATCTCTCCATAAATACATTCAACTGGCTTATTACAATACAAATGGGGCAAGAAAGAAAACCTTACAATGAGTTTCCACCCTCCCCCCCATAGTCTTCCTAATTTTCTTCTGAGGCTTCATGTAGGGACCAATGGCTCCAGGATTCCTTCCTTCCTCTGCAGCTCTCACAGGCATCTGGGGGAATGGTAGGACTTGAGAAGATCTGTTCCACTCAGGTTGCACAGTGGCTTTTTAGTGGATGGCTGGATTCAAAACTCAATTCCATGGTTCAAATGGATGGAGGCAGCATCTGGGTCAGTGTGCTCTGCTTCCAAAGGTTGGGAGTCATCTATGCAGGGCTGAAAGACATGAGAACAAGATCTCATCCCCCCCTTTCTGGGTGGACTCTCCCAGGACAGGCAGACAAAGGCATGGAGAACAGAGGATAAGAAAAGGAGAAGTAGAATTGGGGGAAGGGTAGCTTGCAGACAGAGTTTGAAAAGGCATTAATACTGCAGTGGTTAAAGAAACAGATAGGCAGACAAAATGAGGACATCACAGATGAGGACAAAAGAAAGGCTGGATTCTGGTAAGAGAACAAAAATGAAAGGTCTCACTTCTGAACTGAATATTTTCAAAATGTTAGGACTTAAGGACTTGCAACTTGAAAAATGCTGGTCATGTTTCAGGACGAGGATACACAGATAAAACCCATTTACAACACATACAGTAAATGCAAGAGTGAAACTTTTCCAGCTGATGAACTTAAAACATTCCCTCCTGCTAACTTTGGGCTGTTCTTAAGAGTACAGAGAGAGAAAGGAGAAAAGAATTTTTTTTCTTCACTCTGTTTGTTGGCCAGACGAACAGTGTGAGGGTATTTTCCTTTTGGTGGCTTATTTTAAGCAGAATTTCTAGCATAATTTTAAAATTATTTTCTCTTTGGATTAGAGACAATTAACAGTCACATTTACCTCACACACAAAGACTTTGACACACATATACACACAAAGACAAGGAAAAGAGAACAGAAAAGGAAACAGAACTTTTAGTTTTACACATCCTAGTCATTCCCACCATAAATCTCAGTTAACTCAAATTAGGGAAGGCACAAATCTTAAACATACCACGTGGTTGGAGAGAGAGAGAGAGAGAGAGAGAGAGAGAGAGAGAGAGAGAGAGAGAGAGAGAGAGAGAGAGAGAGAGAGAGAGAGAGAGAGAGAGAGAGAGAGAGAAAGAGAATCACTATTTCTTATTTTCCCTGTAAGTACCTTTATTTAGCCAAATTGGTTTCCCAGCAAAAGCTTGAGGAAAGCCCATTCTTCACAAATTTCTCTTGCTCGCTTCCTTTTTCATACCATCCAGGACGGACATTCACCTCTCGTCCCACACCTCAAGCAAATCTCCTAGGGGAGTCCTAATTGTCACCTTCGAACTGCCGCTTCCCATGTTCCCTCTCAGATGTGGGGCTCACTTTGGCTCAGTCAGGTACAAAAAGGGAAAACAAACTTCCGCCTCGTAGTTTTCGGACAAAAAAACATCCAGGAGGACTTCGGTTCCCTGACGAAGTACAAGCACCTCCTTTCCTGGGAACTACCTGCAACTGGTTTTCAGACTCCTCGTGAGTCTGGGAGGACCTGCTGCTTTCCTGAAAAGTGGTGAGTACTGGCACCTACTTTCCTGACACCAGTTTTCAGACCCCTTGCAGATCTGGAAGGACCTGCTGCCCCCTTCTGAACTAGGCTTTGCTTTGCTTACAGGGCCTAACCAGTTAGTTGCCCAAATCCAATTCTCTCATTCACTCATTCCATTCCATTTTCACACAGCCTCTCCCTTTTCCCTAACAAAAGGTCCTGTGCTCTGGCCAAACCCCCATGCTTTCCAGGGTCTGCCACTTGAACAGATCCTTTCTGCTGTTAGGAAAGGCCAGAGGGAGCAAAATCCAACTGTGATTGGGAAAAGGGTCTTCTCACTCACACACACAGACCTACACACATTTCCTTTGCTCCCCTGGGCTTTAAAGTTAAAATTTAGAGGTACTCACCTTCACCTTCTTTCCAAAGCAGCCCTTGAGCTCAAACCCAAAACTCCCTTTACTACCCTGGCTCCACATGGGCAGGGCCTGGGAAACCCATCCACAGACACAAGGGGTCTGCTGCCCGCAAGATGGGGCTTACCAGTCTCAGTCCATTGGAGAGGTTAGCTTGGAGTCCCATCTGGGGTGCCAAATTGTTGAAAGAAAAGTCTTCATCCTGGTTCAGTCCAAGCCAGGAATAAACAACATGGCGACTGCTTTAGAAAGAAGGTTGCAGTTTATTGAAGAGGAGAGCCAGACAGGAAGATGGCTCTGGAAGAAAAGAGAGAGAGCACATGTAGGGAGTGGGTTTTTATACCCTCTGGAGCCTTTTGTTTGGAGTTGTTTCCTGTTCCTGTTTGAGGCTTTGTATTTCCTGTGTCATGTATTCTGACCTGAGTCTGGGTGTGCCCTTTGGCATCTGTGAGTTAATCCTATTATGTCCTGTCTTAGACTTTGGGTGGGGTATGTAGATTTTAGGTGTCTTTGTCTTCTTAATCTTCTAGCTGGGGGCTTCCAACCTTCCTGGATTATTTACATCTGTATTTGTACAGAGCTGGTTTCTGCTTGGGGGAGGGAGACTTGGAGCTATTAAGAAAACTGGGTATGCTTTTCTGCCTCTTTAGGATCCTTTGTGGAAAGTTATTTTTCTGCCCTTTTAATATTTCCTTCTCTGGGGGGCTGACTTCCCACAACATGGCTAAAGTAAGTAAGACGCAGTTTCGTGATTTTGCCTTCTAGTGACATGTCTGGTGTTATGCACTCCAGTACTTGCTTGTTAGTCACCTTTGTTGTCCAAGGAATATGCAGGAGCCTTCTCCAGCACCACAGCTCAAACAAGTCGATTTTCTTCCTGTCTTGCTTTTTTAAGGTCCAACTTTCACAAATATAGGTAGCTATGGGGAACACAATAGAGCAAACTAACCTACATTTGGTTGCCAGGCTGATGTCCTTGCTTTTCCATATTTGGCTGATGTTCATCATTGCTGTGTGATCCAGTGCAAGCCAGCATTTATTTCTGGGCTGCATTCAACGCTTTGAACATGTGTGATCCTAGGAAAGTGATTTTTTTCACATTCTATCTCTTCACCATCAATTTTCAACGTCAAAGAGAGACAGAGAGAGCAGAGAGAACAGACATGCAGAAGCAGGGCTCTCCTGAATAATCTAATTAAAAGCCTAAAAAAAACCCTAAATGTGCACAGAATTGCAACCACAGGGGGAAAAAAGTGAATGGAGGAAAAGACTGGACTTAGAGAGAAGAGAAATCTGGAAATCAAACATTTATTTGGATGCAAAGTTTATTCTGGTGAGTTCTATTCTTATTTGGATGCAAAGTTTATTCTGGTGAGTTCTACAGTTTCCTGTAGAACTCACCAGAATCATCCCAGCATTGAGAAAATTTTCTTTATATAGACTGAACTGTTTTTCTTCAATATTGACTGCATAGTTCTTTTTACCATTAACAGAGCATACTTACACAGACATAATTGCAAAATGAATTAGATACAGATCTGTTTGCATGACTGTTCTCCCCCCCCCCAATGAATTAAGTGCAGATCTGTTTGCAAAGGTTTTTTTCTTTTTCATTTTCTCTCTGCATATTTATAAGGATTTATAAGAATTCCAGTCTTTACTAACTAAATAATTATGAATGAATTGAATACAATTTATATATATATTGAAAGAGCCTGAGAAAACTGAGTGATCATTTTAAAAAGCTGTTTACAACTATTGTAAAGTTTTACTGCTGGACCATACATTTTTATTGCCTAGATGGTAGGCTTTTATTGCCCTGAGCTGCAATTATCATTCTATCTTCTTTTGTGGATTACAAATAGTCAGAGACTGCAATATTGTTTTTACTGTTACTCTATTATTATGGAAGACTAACATTTAAGAATAGAAACTTCACTTTAAATTTTATTTTTTTTAAAAAAATCTTCAAAATTTAAGGAACTCTGAAAATAAACTTCTAGAATTTTTAAAAATTTGAAAAAAAATTCTTTTGATGAGGTAAGAGGTGGACCAGCTGAGAGGTGGCCCAACTGAGAGGTGTCCCAACTGAGAGGTGGCCCAGATGAAAGGCAGCCCAGTGTCCCAACTGAGAGGTGGCCCAACAGCCCATCTGAGAGGAGAGACAGCCGAGCTGAGAGACAGAGAGGCAGCCCAGTGATCCAGCCCGACACCTGAGCAGAGACAGTACAGTACAAACGGAGGCCACTGAGAAGTGGTAAAATGGAACTAGGTGGCAGCAGACCAGCGGCTGTGAGCAGCACGGCAGACCTTGAGCAGCAGCTGTGCAGAGCTAAGTGGCAGAGGAGTGGAGTGCACAGAGCAGTGACTAAGAGCAGTGCAGAGAACCAGCAGTGGATGAGAGCAGCACAGTGGACCAGCTGAGCAGCGGCACCCACAGCAGTGGCTGAGAGCAGCGTGGCACACCAGAAGCAGCTGAGAGTAGCGTGGTGGACCAGCTAAGCAGAACAGAATGCCCACATCAGCACATCATACCTAAAAAGCCCGGCAGTGAGAGATTACAAACAACTAGGCAATAAAGTTAAGAAGCTAGGAGCACAAGTATTGTTCTCATCAGTATTCCCAACGAAAGGCCAACACCCATTGAGGGAAAAAAGAATTTTAGAAATAAACCATTGGCTAAAGGGTTGGTGTCACCAAGAAAACTTTGGTTTCCTGGATCATGCATTTCCTATGTGAAGGACTCTTGGCAAGGGATGGGCTGAACCTCACGAAAACAGGGGAAAATGTACTTGGAAAAAGACTGGGCCAATTCATCAGGAGGGCTTTAAACTAAAATTGAGGGGGAAGGGTGACCAATCTTTAGAATCTCTAGAACCCAAAACCAATCATAAATCCCAAGAAAACAAATCCAACAATGAGGTAGGCAGTGATGAGGAAAAAAGAAAAACTCAAACAACAATCAGGAGATGCAGGAAACATACCCACGGACAGGCATAAAAGTCTTAAATGCTTATATACAAATGTTCAAAGCTTGGGGAACAAACAGGGTGAACTAGAAGCAATAGTACACGAAGGAGGGTATGACATAGTTGGCATTACAGAAACCTGGTGGGACGAAACCCATGAATGGAATGGACTGATGGATGGATACAAATTGTTCAAAAGAAACAGGTCTACAAAAAGAGGAGGGGGAGTTGCACTATATGTAAGAGAACACTACATATCTACAGAAATTCACATGATCAAAGATAAAATCTCTCCAGAATGTATATGGGTCAATATAAAAGAGAAAAAAAGTGACATTGCCATAGGTGTATATTACAGGCCACCCAACCAATCAATCAATCAGAAGAAATAGATGAACTCTTTGCCAACTAGTTAACAAATGTAGATAGGAAGCATACCACAGTAGTAATGGGAGCCTTCAACTATCCAGATATCAATTGGGAGACAAACTCTGCAGCGAGCAGGAGATCAAACAGATTCCTAACCAACCTAGCTGACAACTTTGTCACCCAAAAGGTGGAGGAGGGAACTAGACATAAAGCTATACTGGACTTAATTCTTACTAGTAGAGAAGAAGTGATAGAGGGAGTTGAAGTTGCCGGAACCTTGGGTGTAAAGTGACCACGTCATACTGGAATTTAATATAATGCAAACACTAGCAATAGAAAACAACCCAACCAGTGTCTTAAACTTCAAAAGAGCTGACTTTAACAAACTCAGAGAGAACCTAGGAAAGATTCCATGGATGAAAATCCTAAAGGGGGAAACAACCCAAGAAGCATGGGAAACTCTGAAAAATGTGATCATAAAAGCCCACACCAGCACAATACCACTGAAAAAGAAAAACAAGAAATTCAAGAAGAAACCAACATGGCTGCACAAAGATCTCTGTGATAAACTGAAAGACAAAAAGGACAAATACAAAAAATGGAAAGAGGGGCACATAACTAAGGCCGATTATCAGCAGACCGCCAGAACATGCAAAGATGAAGTGAGGAAAGCAAAGGCTCAGAATAAACAAAAACTTCCAACAGAAATCAAGGATAATAAAAAAAAGTTTCTTTCAACATATTAACAAGAAAAAAGTCAAGGAAACTGTAGGTCCACTAAAGAGAGAAGATGGCAAGGAAATAACAGGCAACAGGGAGAAAGCAGAGCTGCTTAACTCATACTTTGCATCAGTCTTCACACAAAAAAGAACTATAGCCCAACATACCCAAAAAACCAGTACAAAAGACATACCAGAAACAAAAATTAAAATAAGCAAGAAAATGGTAAGAGAACACCTATCCAACCTTGATGAATATAAATCACCAGGACCCAACAAATTACATCCCAGAGTTCTGAAGAAGCTGGCAGATGTTATCTCAGAACCATTGCACCACAACGTTTGTAAATCCTGGAGCACTGGGGAAGTACCTGAGGTTTGGAAAAGGGCTGATGTGGTTCCCATCTTTGAGAAAGGGAAAAAAACGGACCCAGGAAACTACAGACCAATCAGTTTAACATCAATACCTGGGAAGATCCTAGAAAAGATAATGAAAAAACAGATCTGTGAACAACTAGAAGCAAAGTGATTAAACTAGTAGACCAACAAAATGCTGTGGATGTAGTATACTTAGATTTCAGTAAGGCATTTGATAAAGTAGACCACAACCTACTCCTTGGTAAGCTAGAAAAGATGGAATAGACAACATCACCACCAGATGGATCTGTAGCTGGCTGGCAAACCGTACTCAACGAGTAGTCCTCAATGGTGCTAAATCCACATGGAGAGAAGTAAGCAGTGGGGTACCACAAGGTTCCATCTTAGGCCTAGTACTCTTCAATATCTTCATCAATGACTTAGATGAGGGAATAGAAGGGGAACTCATCAAATTTGCAGATGACACCAAACTGGCAGGAGTAGCCAACACCCCAGAAGACAAACTCAGGATCCAAAAAGATCTTGACAAACTTGAACAATGGGCCCTATCCAACAAAATCAGTTTCAATGTGGAGAAAAGCAAAGTTTTACATTTAGGCAGGAAAAACCAAAGGTACAAGTACAGATTAGGTGGAACCTGGCTCAAACACAGTAACTGTGAGAGCGACCTTGGAGTCCTAGTGGATGATCACTTGACTATGAGCCAGCAGTATGCAGCAGCAGCCAAAAAAGCTAATACAATCCTGGGTTGTATAAACAGAGGCATAGAATGAAGAACACGTGAGGTATTAGTACCGCTTTATAAAACCTTAGTGAGACCACACCTGGAATACTGCAGCCAATTTTGGTCACCATACTACAAAAAAGATGTTTATTTATTTATTTATTTTATTTATTGTTTATATTTATATCCCGCCCTTCTCCTTGCGGACTCAGGGCGGCTAACAACCAGATAAAAATACAAAATATCAAAACTACAGATTTAAAACATAATTAAAAAGCAAATATTCATAATTGGTCTAAGTGATTTAAAATTATGTTAAAACCCCCACTAAAAATTTTCCCCTAGGCCAGTCCCGCAAGCTG
>NW_015388585.1:42296-68156 GCF_001527695.2 Protobothrops mucrosquamatus
CCAGTGTTAAGTCCGGAGAATAATGGCGCTTGAGACGATGCATTTCTAACAGGTCTTTATTCTCTGCTTCCATTCCACGAACAACCCGAGCAGAGGCACGCAGGCCTCTATTTATACCTTCTGATCCCCGGGCAATTCCAACCAATCACAAGGCGGTCTTTTCCCGCCTTGCGCATGCGCGCAAGGCCGGCGCCACTCAATCTGGTCCCGGGCAGCTTTTGCAAATGCCCGGGACTCTTGCAACGTCCCGAGCCTGCTTTTGCAGGCTCAGGACACAACAGAAACAATGGTTGGAAACTGATCAAAGTGAGAAGCAACCTGGAATTAAGGACATAGTTCCTAACAGTGAGGACAATTAACCAGTGGAACAGCTTGCCTACAGAAATCATGCGTGCTCCATCACTGGAGGTTTTTAAGAAGAGACTGCACAGTCAGTTGTCTGAGATGGTATAGGTTCTCCTGCTTGAGCAGGGAGCTGGACTAGAAGACCTCCAAGGTCCCTTCCAGCTCTATTCTATTCTAATCTCTAGCCACTCTGAAACTCAATGAGCAAAGCGAGAAATCCCAACATAAACAAGAAGACTACACCAAAATAAAACACAATAGGGAGCAAACAGCTTCTAAAAAAATGATGACCCCATATATGAACATAAAGAAGAAAATCGATACACTCAAATCGAACACAATAGGGAACAAACAGCTTCCGTAAAATAGAGCCTACATATGTACCTAAAGAGCAAGACGGATGGAAACATGTCACTTTTAGAAGAAAACAGCAACCAAGAGCAAAGCCCCTACTATCTATCCTAACCCACTCCAATGAAGCCCCTCTGGAACTGAACAATCACTTTCATAGCCTCCCCCTGGAGCAAAATATATAGACACTCACAAAAGAGCAGGGCTTTTCAACTGGTGGTACATTGGCACCTGCCAGGTGGTACGTGACCCTGCCTAGCCTAGACAAGTGTAGCGGGGGGAGGGAATGAGCTAAAGCGGTGCAGCACAGAACTTGCCATGAGAGAGTCATCAGGAGCTGCAGGGCTGCTTGGGCGAGACAAAGGATCGGCACTTCCGGCTCACCGGGAAGAGAAAGGAGGAGAGGGGTGGAGACAGGAGAGGCTATGAAAGGAGGCAGTTTTGGAAGGAGAGGAGAGAAGGGGAAAAAAAGATGTCAGAGAAAGAGTCAGAAAAGGCTTTTGTCAGAGAAGCGGTGAGAGAGACAGAGAGGAAAGGCTTTTGGTGTGTGTGTGTGTGTGAGAGAGAGAGAGAGAGAGAGAGAGAGAGACAGACAGAGAGGAAAGGCTTTTGAGGTTTGTGTGTGTGTGTGTGTGAGAGAGAGAGAGAGAGAGAGACAGAGACAGAGACGAAAGGCTTTTTGGGGGAAGTGTGTGTGTGTATGTGACAGCGGAAAGGCTTTTGGGGGAAGTGTTTGTGTGTGAGATGGAGGTAAGGCTTTTGGGTGTGTGTGTGTGAGACAGAGAGGAAAGGCTTTTGGGGGAGGTGTGTGTGTGAGAGACAGAGGAGAAGCTTTTGGGGGAAGTGTGTGTGTGTGTGAGGCAGAGAGGAAAGGCTTTTGGTGGGGTGTGAGAGGCAGAGAGGAAAGGCTTTTGGGGAGAAGTGTGTGTATGTGAGAGAGAGAGACAGAGAATAAAGGCTTTTGGGGGAGGTGTGTGTGAGAGAGAGAGACAGAGAAGAAAGGCATTTGGGGGAGGTGTGTCTGTGAGAGACAGAGGAAAAGCTTTTGGGGGGAACTGTGTGTGTGTGAGGCAGAGAGGAAAGGCTTTTGGGGAGGTGTGTGTTTGTGAGACAGAGAGGAAAAGCTTTTGGGGGAAGTGTGTGTGTGAGAGAGACAGAGAGGAAAAGCTTTTCGGGGGAAGTGTGTGTGTGTGAGGCAGAAAGAAAAGGCTTTTGGGGAGAAGTGTATGTGTGAGAGAGACAGAGGAAAAGCTTTTGGGAGGAAGTGTGTGTGTGAGAGAGAGACAGAGAAGAAAGGCTTTGGGGTGTGTGAGAGAGAGAGACAGAGAGGAAAGGCTTTTGGGGGGAAATGTGTGTGAGAGAGGAAAGGCTTTTGGGGGAAATGTGTGTGAGTGTGAGAGAGAGGGCCTTTTGTGTGCGAAGGATGAGAGACTGAAAGCAAGCAAGGGGCTTTTGCAAGTGAAGGGTGAGAGAGAGAATGAGAGAGAGCGAGGGGCTTTTGCGAGCGAAGGGTAAGAGACAGAGAACGAGCAAGGGGCTTTTGCGAGCGAAGGGTGAGAGACAGAAAGCAAGCAAGGGGCTTTTGTGAGTGAAGGGTGAGAGGCAGAGAGTGAGCAAGGGGCTTTTGTGAGCAAAGGGTGAGAGAGAGAACGAGAGAGAGCAAGGGGCTTTTGTGAGTGAAGGGTGAGTGAACGAGAGAGAGTGAGGGGCTTTTGCGAGCAAAGGGTAAGAGAGATTGAGAGAGAGAGCAAGGGGCTTTTGCGAGCAAAGGGTGGGGAGAAAGCAAGAGAAGAGGGAGAGAGGAAGAAGGGTCGACCAGCCACCTGACCATCAAGGTAGTGGTGCAAATTAATAAATATGGAGAAATTCATCATACATTTGTCAGTGCAAAGGGAAAGTGATTCAGCAAAGGAACCGCCACCAGTACTTTTCCCTTTTTTTTGTTTTTACAGTTTATAACATTTTATTAGATTATAGAATAAAATATAAAAATACAAAAGCAAATAGTAGGACATGGTGGGGAGCAAAAAGGAGGAAAAAGTGAGGGGGAGAAGGGGAAAAAAAAGAACAGGCATTGACTTCTGACTTCCTCTGTTGCAGTAGAACGAAGCATTAACATTGAATCTCAACTTTTTACTTTTCCATAATATTATAAACTAGCCATTTCTATAACAACAAATGAATCTAACCAGTAAAACTCAAAATCCTCTTCTTTTTAGTAATCAACTTTTTGACACCTTGCTAAGCACTGGTGGTACTCGAATATTGTCATGTCCTAAAAGTGGTACAATCTGTGAAAAGGTTGAAAAGCCCTGCAAAAGAGCATTCATCAGTAGTTTCTAAAATGAGGCACAACCCAGCATTCCTGCAACAGGAAGAAAAGTATTCCAGACTCCCTAGGGGAAAAAAAGGCAAATATTGGTGATAGGAGATTCAATTCTTTGGGGAACAAAAACTATAGTCTGTATACCAGGTAGTCAATCTAGGGAGGTATGTTGTCTCCCTGGAGCAAAAATCAAAGATGTAACTGAGTACCTTATTAAAACAATCAACCCCATGGATTACTACCCCTTTCTTCTCCTACATGTGGGGACCAATGACACAACAATGAATCTGAAAACAATAACAAGAGATTACGAACAGCTAGGGAAGAAAGTTAAACAATTAGGAGCACATGTGGTGTTTTCATCTATATTTCCAACAAAAGGCCAACATCCAATGATGGAGAAAAGGATTTTAGAAATGAACCACTGGCTTAAAAACTGGTGTCGTCAAGAAAACTTCGGTTTCCTAGACCATTGTCTGCAGTACCTAGATGAAGGGCTACTGGCAAGGGATGGACTGCACCTCACAATAATTGGAAAGAATATATTCAGAAAATGACTGGCTCATCTTATCAAAAGGGCTTTAAACTAAAATTGAGGGGGGAGGGGGGCAATCTTCAAGACCTTTAGAACCTGATTCCAAGCAAAAACCATTAGATAACCAATCACATAAGGAGGGAGTAAAGAGAAAAAAGAAATAAAAAAAGAAAAACATAATGAAATAGAGAGTGATGGAAAGGATGTAAATCCCAGTTACAATGTAGGAGGCATAAAAAACATACCCAAGACCAATAAAGGACTCAAATGCCTATACACTAATGCTCAAAGTTTAGGGAACAAGCAGGGTGAACTTGAGGTATTAGTGCATGAAGGCAGATATGATATAGTTGTATAGTTACTGAAACTTGGTGGGATGAAACTCATGACTGGAATGTACCGATGGAAGGATACAAACTATTCAAAAGAAACAGACCTAACAAAAGAGGAGGTGGAGTTGCATTATATATAAAAGATCACTACAGCTCTACAGAAATCTGCAAAACCAAGGGTGAAAACCTCCTAGAATCTCTATGGGTCAATATAAAAGGGGGAAAAATGACATTGCTATAGGCATATACTATAGGCCACCCAACCAAGAAGAAGAAATAGATGAACTAATCAATTAACAAATGTATGTAGGAAGCATACCACAGTAGTAATGGGAGACTTTAACTACCCTGATATCAACTGGGAGACAAACTCTGCAGCAAATGGGAGATCAAACAGATTCCTAACCAACTTAGCTGACAACTTTGTTATCCAAAAGGTAGAGGAGGGAAGTCGAGTTAAAACTATACTGGACCTAATTCTTACTAACAGAGAAGAAGTGATAGAGAAAAACAAGAAATCCAAGAGGATATCAGCATGGTTGCACAGAGATCTCTGTGATAAACTGAAAGACAAAAAGGATAAGTACAAAAAATGGAAGGAGGGACACATTACTAAGGCAGAACATCAGCAGATAGCCCGAATCTGCAAAGATGAAGTCAGGAAAGCAAAGGCTCAGAATGAACAAAGACTTGCAACAAAAGTCAAAGATAATTTAAAAAAAGTTTCTTTCAACATATAAATAACAAGAAAAAAGTCAAGGAAACAGTCGGTCCACTAAAGAGAGAAGATGGCAAGGAAGTAACAGGCAGTAGAGAGAAAGAGGAGCTGCTTAACTCATTCTTTGCATCAGTCTTCATGCAAAAGAAAACTATAGCCCAACCTACCAAAAACATAATTGTAAAAGACAGACTAGAAATAAAAATTAAATAAGCAAGAAAAGGGTAAGAGAACACTTGTCTGATCTTGATGAATAAAAATCACCAGGATCTGTTGGATTACATCCCAGATTTCTGAAGGAGCTGGCAGATGTTATTTCAGAACCATTGTACCATATCTTTAAAAAATCTTGGAGAACTGGGGGATTGGAAAAGAGCTGATGTGGTTCCCACCTTCAAAAAAGGGGGGGAAAACAGACCCAGGAAACTACAGACCAATCAGCCTAACATCAATAACTGGGAAGATACTGGGGGGGGGGGGGATCAAAAAACAGATCTGTGAACATCTAGAAACATATAAAGTTATAACTAGAAGCCAGCATGGGTTTGTTAAAAACAGATTATGCCAAACCAATCTTATTTCATTCTTTGACAAAGTGACTAAATTAGTAGACCAGCAAAATGCTGTAGGCATAGTATATTTAGACTTCAGCAAGGCATTTGACAACGTAGACCACAACCTACTCCTTGGTAAGCTAGAAAAAGATGGAATAGACAGCATTACCACCAGATGGATTTGTAACTGGCTGGCAAATTGTACTCAATGAGTTGTCCTTAACGGTACTACATCTACATGGAGGGAAGTAAGCAATGGGGTACTACAAGGTTCCGACTTAGGCCCAGTACTCTTCAATATCTTCATTAATTACTTAGATGAGGGACTAGAAGGGGAACTCATCAAATTTGCAGATGACACTAAACTGGCAAGAATAGCCAACACTCCAGAAGACAAGCTCAGGATCCAAAAAGATCTTGACAGACTTGAACAATGGGCCATATCCAACAAAATGAAATTTAATGTGGAGAAAAGCAAGGTATTACACCTGGGCAGGAAAAACCAAAGGTACAAGTACAGATTAGGCGGAACCTGGCTCAAAAACAGTAACTGTGAGAGCGACCTTGGAGTCCTAGTGGATGATCACTTACAGTAAATATGCGTCAGCAGTATGCAGCAGCAGCCAAAAAAGCTAATACAATCCTTGGTTGTATAAACAGAGGCATAGAATCAAAATCACATGAAGTATTAATACTGCTTTATAAAGCCTTAGTAAGACCACACCTGGAATACTGCATCCAGTTTTGGTCACCACATTACAAAAAAGATGTTGAGACTTTGGAAAAAGTACAAAGAAAAGCAAGTAAGATGATTAAAGCCCTGGAGACTAAAACATATGAAGAACGGTTCTAATAGGTTGCTGCCCATTTCTCTCCTCCCCTTGCTACTGTTACCAACAATGTGGATAATTCTCCCAGGCACAGATGCTGAGCTGGAAACCTGAGGACATGTTTGCTCCTCCCAGCTGGAAACTCCAGCCAACTCTCTTTTGACTTGTTGTTTGGTGTAGGAGCGAATGGCATCAGCACATCTCTGAAGAAGGTAGAAGGGGGGGGCATTGAGTAGGATAACCAAGATGAAGGAAAACCTTATATTGGATGCAAGGAAAGAACTGAAATGAGGGAGAAAGGAAAATTGGGTGGTGGGAAGAAGGGGGGTGGACAGTCTGGGCACAGGAGCTGACCAAAATACCTTGCAGCTTGGGTTTCCTTTTTCAGCAGCAACAATGCATCTGCTTTCAATTATGGGATGTACGTAGGATTTGCTACTCTGAAGAGCACAATTCAGTGGAGTACTTCAGTAATGGGTCAGATATAATTAGTCTGCTCAGGTCTTCTGCTCATGGTCCATGCTTCACACCATTTCATTAGTAGCACTTTCTTTGGGATCTTCCTTAAAGATGGGGCCCTATATTCTTGAATCTTGGGGCCTCAGTGAATGTCCATTCATCTCACTACAGGGCTTATTCTATTGATGAACTTTTCCCCCCTGACAAATGGGATATTTTCCTTACATCAAGGATATACTTGTGTATAGCAAAAAGGTGGACTCTTATTGGTGCTCAAAGGGGTGCATAGTTTGAGCTGGACCATCCTTGACAGCTGTTTTTCTTTCTAAGCCAGGAATCATATGGTGATAATCAATTCAGAAAGCAGGGGATGAGTAAGGTTTATTTCTGCACATCCCAAAGGAATGCACACACACGCCAATCTGCTCAGAAATTTTGGTCTGAGGATAGAATCCATCAGTAATCCAAGTTATGTAGTTGAAAAGAAGAACCATGTCATCACATTGAAAGGAAAACAGAACACTTTCTCCTTTCTCTGAACTGCTATCAGAATTCCGGTAGTAAATAACGAAGAATTTCCAACAGTAGGATTTCTTACTATAGCAATTATTTACATAAACCCTTCTGCAATGAGACATTTAAGAATATTTAGTAATGGAGGAAAAGTGTTCCATTTTCTTTCCATCTGAAATTCAGCTCAAGGGATTTCAACGTGAACATTTGATAACAAAGATTTCCTCATTGCCAACAATAGAACTGAGAACTTTGTAGGATCAGCCAAACCAAAATAAAACAGTAATAACATGTCTTTGCTGGTATTGTGTAGTGGGCTTCAGTAGGCAAGGAGCAGACCAGCATAGTTACAACATTACTTATTGACTCAAACTAGAACTGGAGAACTGCAGGCAATTGCCTGTAATTTATACTCTGAGCCCACAGGGCCTTAACCAATCACAATACTTGAAAAACCCGCCCAAATATGAATGTTCAAAGTTTCCCTCCAAAACAGTTGGAGTTAACAGTCAGGGTCATCTAAAGGTTAGTTTCATTTTAGCTTCACAAGCAGTTGGACACTCAAGCTGGCTTTCTTTTCTATACTGTTTTATGAGAATGGGAATAAGAGAGGCTGAATGATTTTGTTCTCATGTAAGCAGCAGTCATACCTAAGACTCCAAGGATACCAAAAGTTGTTGAAGTTCAGCAATGTTAGTACAATTGTTAGTTGCTTAGCAGCAGTGCATTTCCAATTACATAGGCCCAAATTCCTAGAACTAAGTCACCTTGATGGTTGAGTTCCACAAGACAGAGAATAAATTTAATCAATGGTCAGTAGTAATTGCTGATTACATTAATTACCCTTCATATATATGCAAAGAGTGTTGAAAGGAATAAAGTATTATTCAGAAATTTCTAATGAAGGTCAATAGAAGAAGCCACCTGAAAGTCATAAAATCAGACAAGTAAATTACAGACAAATAAGAAAAGCAGAAGTTGCTAGCTAACTGAAATTGCAAGCAGAGGAAATATCGAAATAACTATAGGAGCCGAGCTGTGCTAACAGAAAATTAGATGGTGAAAGATAGGATATGGACAAAGGGGCTTCCTGGAACATGGGAAGGACAGTAGTTTTAGGCTGTCCGGATAGTTTATCGGATGATTAGGGAAGGGGTGTTGAGTGCGATAGGGGAGGGGGGAATCTGCGTCGGGGGTAGGATATAAAAATGTGTCAAACAGCTCTTTAAGGTGTGGCTGAACTCCTGTGTGTGTTTCAGTCCACCAAGCCTTTGCAAACACTTTATTTTGAATAAAACTTTGTTGCTGGAATTCCAAGTGAGTTTGTTTGTTTTGGGATCTTGAGCCACGTTCCAAACAGTGTCCTTACATTTTGAAGCATTTTTTCTCTTAATGGGTATGTTTTTCTCTAATTCATGCAGCTTTGTGGATATATTTGTTACATTGAACATAAGATCCCATCATTTGGGAAAGTGAAGATTTCAGGATAAAAATCCTATGCACGTAGGTTCAAGGTATGCTACTTGGATAAGATTATCTTAAGGTCTAGTATATTTTCTCTACCGCTCATAATGACAAAAAAAACAACCCCACAATTATGAACTGAGTAAACTCTACTGAGCCCAAATTCCCTAGCATGTGGAAAGTATCTGCAGCATAGTTAAAACCTGACAAAATGTTTAACATTTTTTTTCATTTTCATATTGTCATATTTTCTGCAGGAATAAAATAGTAAGGTTTTTTAACAATACAAGCAAGTGTTTTAGTACCTACATTGTCAGTTGGAAAATTCAGTTATCTAGAATGAACATGGATGATTAAAGAAGAGCATCTTTGCTACTACTGTATTCCTATTTTTTCAGCAAGCTTTAAAAGGGAATGCATTATTTTAGTCCAACACCTCAGTGATTTTATTCCCATCCAAACTTCTTGGGAGTTAGGCTATCCTTCTCTGACTTATTTCTCACTATAATAAGTCTGTGTCTAGACTGCACCACTTCAGATGACAAGTTATAGATTGAGGCTGACATGATTGAATGTTCCTCCATACAACCCAATTCCTCCAGGTAGAAAACTAGTATGTCAAGGAAATTACTTCTATGTGAACTTTCTGTCAAGCAGCCCTTCTGTTTGTGGAAGTTGTGTTTGTGTAAAAGAATACCAATTGCATAAGAGCAATTTAGTCTTGAATAAAGTCAAGAATCAGGTTAACCATTTCTGTGAAGCAATCATTCCCCCTCTCTTTCTCTTGCCATTTTGTTCACTTTGGGCAAATCAGTAAAACTTTGGACTTTTGTGAAAAAGCAAGGCACCACTGCTGGCTAAAGACAATGTCATTGAAAGCAAAGGATGGGAGGGCATTCACAGAGAAAAAAAAAAGGATTTTACCCCTTTTTTGTTATCACAGACAACTTTTAGCCAGACCACAACTCTCAGTCCTTTAGAAATGTGACAGTTCAAGGTCTTGTCTAGAATGAAGACCTAATGAAGAATTACAGTCTGATACATATATTATTCTTGCCAACCATTGTGAAAGGAAAAAATATCATAATAATTCTTTCTGTATAAATCAAACATATTTCTTTGATAGTCAATTAAAATAAAGGCATGTGTCTGCTGAGAAATACTTAGCAAAAGAAAGAACTGTGACCTAGATTGTGGTCGGGGTTTCCGGTTCTGGATCACAGCACTGGCGGACGCGCGAGGAGAACGCTCTCTCCGCCGCCCGGTTTCCCTTCGTCGGGCGACCCTGAAAAGGGTCGTAAGTCGCCCTGGAGAGGTGACGACTGTGAAGAGGACCCTCAACAGATCGCGGAAGGGCAGCAGCCCTTCTGTTTGATCCGAGGCAGCTCCTTTGGACTGTCAGAGAAAAGATTGGCCATTAACATGGCCAATCACTAAGCCGTGCCAGCCGAAAGCCAAAATCACTACCAAGCACAACGAAAGCACCGCGGAGGATTTGGGTGAGACCTTACCTTACCTTTCTTTTACCCCAACTATCTTCCTGTGAAAGCCTCCTGAAATTTTTTCCCCGCTTTTAACATAGTGGCATCTACCTACCTTGGGAAACTAAAGCTTTGAAAAGAAAAGAAAAGAACAACTAATCTAAGCAACTAAATAACTGGATTTGTATTTTTTGGATACTTTGGGGTCCCAAAAAGTTCCTATTACAGGGACCTATTACCTTATCTATTTGTTAAGTTGGAAAAAAATTTTTTTTTAACTGGATAAAAGCCTAACTGGTGTCTGGAAAAAGATTTTATATCCTACTGGGGACATCTTGTGGTGAAGCCTGGTACAGCAACTGAATTTCTTTGACTGTGAGGCCTGCTTACTTGTCCTTCGCACTATCTAAAAAAGATAAGAATTTGGAACAGCTGGGTGGTGAAAACAACTTCTGGGAACAGTGGAGGTGGACATTTGCTGACTTTTATTAAACATAGCCTCCACTAAAAGACTATCTCTAATCACCATAGAAATGGAGGAATTCTACCCACAACTTAATTATAAACTCATACTTGAAAAAATCCTTGAAGCCACTGAGCTAATGAACTCCAGAGTGAAAGACAAAGATGTCACCTTAAAATTACAAATTAAAGCCGAGATTCCAACTGATGAACTTACAACCCAAAAAACAACAGAAGAGGAACAAATTAATATCAAAGAGGATTCTACACAACAAGTACAATTTACTGAGAACTTTGACAGTCAAACCTTTATTTCAATTAAAGTACCTATAACTTAAAAAGCAACAGAAACTGAAGAAAGCAACACTAAGATGGAGGATGCTAAAGTTCAACAAACACAACATATTGAGAACTTAGACAATCTAGACAATCAATTAACAACTACTACACCGGACATGACCTCTTATTCTACCCAGATGAAACTGGAAGAAGAAGAAGACCAGACTGAACTGATGACAAATATTTTAAATCAAACATGGAGTTTTGAACTACTAGGGCAACAATCTAATGACTACAAAATTGATAACTGGATGCTCTCCCTTGATTCAAACAACATGTGTAGGAATGAAGGGAGACCCATCTGAGGATTTAAAGGCACTGGTATGGAAGCCTGCTTGGCACAAAAAGAAAGCTAGAGTTAGATTTAAAAATTAGAGTTTTTTTCTCCTTTTTCTCTTTTTTGTTGGCTGATGATGGAAGAGCTTAAAATCTTATTTAATGGGCTAAGGAGATTTTTAAAGGTATTGATTGACTTAATATGTAGGATTTAGATTTATAAAGGAAATGAAAATTAGCCATTAGATTATAGTGTTGAATTGTAATATGGAAGTGGGTTTGTGACAATGAAAGATATTTTATTAGTAAATGATGAAGTACTAGGACGAGAAATAGAATATACTTGTGAAATAAAGTAAGAATGGAATCCGGTTCCGGATCACGGCACTGACGGTCGTGTGGAGAGAGTTGTCTCTTTGCCAGCCGGTTTTCCTTCGCCGGTAGACCCTTAACAGGGTCGAAAGTCGCCCTGGAGGGGTGACCACCATTGAGGAGGACTCTCGTCGACCATGGAAGGGCGGCAGCTCCTTCCGCGGTCCGAGGTAGCTCCTTAGGGCCGACGGAGAAAAGATCGGCCATTAGCCATGCCAGCTGAAAGTCACAAGAACATCTAAGTGTAAAGAACCACCGTGGAAGATCCGGGTGAGACCCTTTCCTTCCTCTTTTCTTCCCATTTACTCCTGTGAAAAGCCCTTTTGGAATTATTTCCCTTCTTTGAGAGAGCGGTGTCTGCTTATTTGGGAGGATAAGCTGTGGAACAAAAGGAAAGAATATCTAATTTTAATGACTATTTTTATTTTTGGATACTCTGGGGTCCCAAAAAAATCCCTATTATATAATATTATTATTTTACTTATTTGGAGAATATTGTTTCTTTTATTCTTTTAATGAAAAAAAACCCCGTTAATGGGGCCTGGAAAAAGATTCTATAATTGACTGGGGACATCTTGTGGCGAAATCCGACATTGCAATTGTTTTCTTTTTTTTTATATGGAGGCTGGCTTTGACTGTCAAATTATCATAAAAGGGAAAAGATAAAGAAGCTGAAACAGCTGGGTGATGAAACTATTCGTTAGAAATTGTGGAGGTGGATATTAGCTAATTGTTATTAAATATATCCTCCACTAAAAGACTAAAGGATTACTCTTAATCACCACTGAAATGGAGGAACCCTCCCCACAACTCAACTATAAGCTCATTGTGACAGCTCTAAGCTGAGGGCATATACTAGTCCATACTGGAAAAAATTCTTGAAGCCACTGAGCAAATGGACTCTAGAATGAAAGAGGTTATTTTAGAACTACAAATCAAAGCTCAAACCTTAACTGATCAATTTACAGGCCAAGAAACAGCAGAGGAGGATCAGATCAACATTCAAGAGGCCTGTATGCAACATCATGTACAACTTAATGAGATGGAGGAACTTGATTCACATCTCAATTACAAACTCATACTGGAAACATTTTTGAAGTTACTGAGCAAATGAATTCTAGAATGGAAGCCAAAGATGTTGTTCCAAAACTGCAAACTGACTGCCAGACTCCAATTGACTATTATATAGCCCAAAAAACAACAGAAGAGGAACAAACCTACACCAAAGAGGACTTTACACTATTTTATATACAATCCACTGAGACTTTTGATGATCAAAAAGTGACTTCAATTAAACTATATGCAACTTCAAAAGCTATAGCGATTGATGTTCAAATACGATTTATTGAAAACTGTGACAACCTTGATAACCAATTACCAATTATAATATTGGACACAACTGACTGTGTTACTCAGCTTAATCAAATACTGAGATTTGAATTTTTAGAGCAACAATGGATCAATTACAAAGGAGCCAGTTCCTTAAAATTGATAATGGGATGCTCTCCCTTGATTCAAATGATACCTCGAGGAATGAAGGGAGACCTATCTGTTGATATAGAGGCTCTGTTATGGAAACCTGCTTGGCACAAAAAGAAAGCTAGAGTAAGATTTAAAAATGGGATTTAAAACTTGTATTTAATGGGTTAAAAAGGCTTATCAGAGATATGGATTGATTTAATGTTTCGGTTTTAGACTTATAACCAAGATGAAAATTATTGGTCAGATTATAGTTTGGAATTGTAATATGAAAAAGGTCTTAAATGAGGAGCTATTAGGATAAGAAATAGAATATATACATGAAATAGAATAAGAATGTAATTTTTGGAATAATATGTTTATTTTAGGTATGATAATTACTGTGTAATGGAATGAGAACAAGTAAATGGATTGTGACAATGGAAGACATGGTATTAGTAAATGAGGAGTTATTAGTATAAGAAATAGAATATATTTGGGAAATGTAAGAGTGTAATTTTTGGAATAATATGTTTATTTTAGACATTATAATTATTATGTTATGACACAAGGGAAATTAATTTGAATATGTTATATTAATTGAGGGAAATAGAGAGGGAACTTTTAAGGAGTTAATTTGAGCTATACATGTATGACTTTGCTTTCGGATAATTGATTACCCCATCACCACATTGTTTCCTAAGCATGTTGATGTAAAAATTGAAAAAATAATAAAATTTGTTTTTTTTTTTAAAAAGAATGTAATTATCCGAACAATATGTGTATTTTAGATATGATAACTATTTTGTAATGAAATTAGGAAAACTTGGGTTACCTGAAGTTTAAATATTATGGTTACTAAAGGCTAAATTGGAACATGGTAATTGAAATTAGGTAAAACTTAAAAACAGGACTTGGATATGTATAAGTAAAATTATATTTACAAATGTATTGACTGATTGAGCTATAACTAGAAATGTATTAACCTGAATGTGATACAATAATTAAGGGAAATAGAGAGGGATCTTTTAATGATGCAACCTGAGATATGCATGAAAGAGTTTGTTATTGGACTATTGATTACCCAATCACCACGCTGCTTCCTAAATACTTGGATGTAAAATTGAAAAATTAATAAAACTTGTTACAAAAAAAAAGATTGTGGTCAGCACACATTTCTTAATATAAGCAGAACAAGAAACAAGAAAGTATGAGAACAGAGGAACTGGGTCTTGTTGATGGATAAACCTTTTGCAATGACACATGTAGGAAATGTGGAAAACAGCGGTTAGAACGAAAACAGGGAAGAACAGGGAACTGGCTTGGTAACTTGGGCAACAGGGCAAGAATTAGGAACTAGGTGGGTTACTGTTCCAGTAAACATGTGTTAGTGGTTTAAACAAGAAGGAAGTAGAACAACTGCTGTGTAGTCCTGGAAGTCATGTGTGCATAAAGAGTGTTGGGTATAAAAGGATGTTCTTGAAATAACGTTGGGGCCTTTTGGCCACAAGCTGTCACTCTTTATGACTGCTTGTCCAATTGGTCCTCATTACAATGGGTTATTTAATGTAAGTACTTAATGTGTGTTTTAAATTTCAAATAAACCTCTGGATCTTAAAGTGAGACTTTTGCTGTGTGTTATCTCTTGCTTCATTTGAACAAGTTTTCCCCTGACACCATCTCTTCCTTGAAGTACTTGAAAAGGAGGAATTCTCTTTCTTTTCTTCTTCTGAACACCTGCCCCCCCCCTAAAAAAACAAAATTTCCACATTTTATTGTATTGCTCAGTTCCCAGTCTCTCATTTTTTTTCCATTTTGGCCAGGAAAACATTTATTCTTATTACAGGGCCACTGCTATGAATCAAGAATCCCCATTTCCTTCCAGAAATGCTTTAATGACGTGGCTGTTCATATCCACCCCAAATCAGTGGCAGCTTAACCCCATACCCAACCCATCTTGCATTTTGCTATATATAGTGTGGGTTTAATTATATCGATGGCAGAGCCAAGTATTTCTGCCAGGCTTTCTCTGATCTGTGTGTGCATGCATGCCTTTGTGATGAATTCTGCTCTTCAAGTTCTCCACTGGAAGCCCTGAAATCAGAAGTGGAATATAACGCAGTACTAAAGTCACTAAATATCTTAATGGATTAGAGAAGAAAAAAAAAATCCTGTGATTTTTCTGAACAAATAAAACTCTTTTCCCCTTAGAACATAAAAATACTGTTTCTAATTTTAAGAGGAAAATGGGTGTGGAATGTGATGGGACTTAGTGAGGTATTTTTACAGGGCCCAAGGTATTTGGTGTATATGTATCTATGTGCATATAGAGCAGGGGTGTCAAACTCGCAACGTCATGTGACGTGTCGCGATGTATCGTGACATTTTTTCCATTGCCGGCAATGGGGTGGGCATGGTTTCGGTATGATGCATCCGGCCCGTGGGCCAGCACTTTGACACCCCTGATATAGAGGGTTACAGAAAAGTATATGCAGAATCTGTGGAAAATTTGAATTAGTTTCTCTTTCTCCTCCTCATGAGTAAAAGAAGGAAGAAGCTGGGTGGAGCTCATTTGTTCTGCTGTGTTTCCCAGGCTGGAAGGAAGCAACTAAGAACTATGTTAATTAACTTTTCATCCATGATGGGACTTCAGGTTTTTACGCCGTAGCGCCCAGCCGTGGGATTGCGAAGCTCTGCACCCCACGGCTGATTTCGTCCTGCCAGGGGACCCTAAAGTCTCCCCGGAGAGGTGATGAAGAAAGAGGGGTGCCCTGATGATCACGGAACGTCAGCGGTCATTCCGTTCAATATGGGGGAAGCCCTCTAACCCAACAGGAGAAAGGCTAGCTGCACACCAGCGTCTAGCCCAAGCTACTTGCAGCCGAAGTCCAAGAGCACGAACCAGAACAATGACGAACAGCATGCTTGGAACTGGTGAGAGTATCGATCTTCTCTCTTCTACTCTGTAACTAAGATCCCCAAAGTAAGAAAACCTTCGAAAGTGAAGGGAGGGGACTACACCCTTACTCCCTCATAGAAGGAAGTGGTGAATTAATCTTTAAAGGGGAAAGAAATATATTGAAATCAAAGTTAAAATACTACAGTCTGGATAAATCTAGAAATTAAAAAATAACTGCTAAGATTATACCTTAAAGGGTTTTGACAAAATTATAAAAATAATAATAAATAATAATAATTTTTGTCTGAAAAAGCTGGAAAATAAACAAGTACTGACACCTAGTGGAGAACTAGAGCATAGAACATTAACAACACTGACTCAGAAATTATAACCCCCAGAAGACAGCTGGTGGGAACAAAGAAAGAATACATACTGGGCCAGCCATAAGATTAAAAAGTGTCTGAAGGAAAAGAAATACTCTGACTGTTGTCTAAACTCAAGAATTGTTTACAGAAAAAGAAAAACTTTGACTCTAGGCTAATCTTTTAGGAGGGAATTTACAGGAAGGCCTCAAGGTGACTAAATATACTGAACTGCAATTTTGACTGGTTGACAACTGATCCCTGAATAAAAGAACTGTTATAAAATACTGATTTTACTGATGTCTTGACAATTGGAAATACAGTGGATTATAAAAACTATATATAAAGATAACAACTGTACAAAATTGGGTTGTTTGGATTCTGACTTTGGCTGGTTTGATAGGGCTAATTATAGAGACTGGCAATGATGAAGGACTATTTGAAAGGGGGAGACAACATGGATATTGCATACTTATCAAAAAAATGACAGAAAACCACATTTAATACTTACTCCTGAGGAACCTAGCCTGGAATATCAAAGACCTCCAGAAGCAATATTTCAAGAGAAAACAAATACTTTCCAGGAGGAAATATATGTAATGCTACGACAGATACAAATGACAATAACTTTAAACCATGAGGAGATCAAAACCAACTTTGATGACATAAATGAGCACATTACTAATCTAAACCCACAATAAAAAAACACTCAGAAAATGATGGTAAAGAATGAACAAACAAATCAGATAACAGAACATAAACTAGAATAAAATGACTTAATCAGTGAAGCTACAAATGAAGAGAATTATAATTTAACACAAACAGGAAAAAACCTACAAGACCTGGACATAATAACAAAAATGGAAAAGATACTTTATTCATCAGAACGCCAAAATAAAACTGAGGATACGAAAGAAGACTGTCAAGCCGTCGTGTCTTGGCGCTGCACAAACCAGCCAGCAAGCAGGAACGTTAGACATATGGTAGTTTAATCACTCCATGTAGGTTAAAGTCAGCACTGGGAGGCGTTTGCTCCCAATGCCTTACATAGCATGTGTTCCGGCCCCACCCTTGTGGATACGCCCCGGCCCACCCACCTCCCAAGCCACCACCCTAANCTCGAATCCTCTGTCGGGCCCTGTGAGGCGCAGAGTGATGACGTCAGAGGAGAGCGGCGGCATCGGCGGCTGCGGCGGCTGCGGCGGCGTCGCCGGAACGATGGGTCGGTCGGCTTTCCGGGACTGCGGCTCGGGCACGGTAACCGGGGCGGTGGGGGGTAGGCCGTACGCGGCTGGGACGGCCTCGCAGGGCCCGACAAAGACTTACCAAAATGGACTGTAGAACTGCCAGGAGAACCATTAGAGTTTGGGAGACAAAACGCATATATTTTATGCATTTTGTCTTCTCCACTCCCAACAACACTTACAAAAATACAAGAACTTCCTGGCAAGCGGAATATATCAATTTGGAAAGCTACTTGGCAAAAGAAGAAGGCCAGAGACAGATTCAAGAGTTTTGACTCGCCCTGCCAGATGGAGTATTACATGAGCAAACACTTGTTTGAATACGGTTAAAAGAACAGATAACTTTGGATATAAAAGGGCCTTACAATAAGAGGGATAAGAGATATAAGTAATATAGTATTTTTTATAATATATAAAATGTAAAAATATTGGGATGATGTATGTGAATGAAAAGTTTGAAATTTAAAGGTAAATTAAGTTGAAGAGAATTAGGATTAAGGAATGACTGAAATACTGAGGGGAAATTAAGCTTAAATAAGAACTTCAAAAATAGGATATATAGTGATTTAACAAATTAACTTTTACAAATATAAGTGAAATATAAACTGATAAGAAAAGATGTTATAGGTAGATGTCATAAGATAGATAAGCAGTATAGTATTTTTATAATGCATGAAATATGAAAACATTGGGATGGTGTATCTAAATGGAAAATCTGGATATTTAAACGATAAATATTGAGAAAATTACGACTGATAAGAATGTTTGAATATTAAGGAGAAATTAAGCTTAAATAAGAATTATGAAAATAGGATATACGGTGAACTAATAAGATGATTTTTATAAAAACAACACAAGTTGATAAGAAAAAAATGTCATACATGGACATTATTATTATTTGTACAAACATAAAAAAAAGTTTATATTTAACCATTTATGTATTGAAAATATTAAGAATTATATTTGTTTAAGGTTGAAGAAGGAGAATACTATTGGGAGAAGGGAAGATCAAAGAAATATACTATTAATTAATATACTAATTATGGAAGTACAAAAATTAATTATTATTGACTGTTAATTAACTACTATTGGGGTTTTTTTTCAAAATTTATGAACCAAGACAACACTCTGTACTAAGGATTGCTATTGTAAAAAAATCAATAAAACATTTCTAAAAAAAAAGAAAAAAAGTTTTCATCCATGATGGCTTGAATGGGAAAGTGAAGGCAGGTGATGACATTCTTTATTAAGCTGTATTCCCAAGGTTGATTTCTACTCACCACAGGAAAAGGATGAATTATTAGGTGACACCAGCTGAATGAGAATAATAATAAGAAAACTTTATTAAGTCAATTGACCATATCAAATATATAAAACCGATACAAAAAGGCAAATAGATACAAAGAAAACAAAACTTCATAATAAATTGTCACCCTTACAGTTAATGCCAATCTGATCTGGGTATTCTGTCCTCTTCGAGAGGGCCTTTAAAATGAAGAGTACATGTGGTGATATGCAGATTCGTTCCCTGCAATAAGTAAGACCATTTCTCCTGGGTGCTCCAATATTTTTTAGTTTTTAAATAACGGTCTAAGTAAGTAGCCCTTTCTGGAAAGTACAATTTGCAGTCAAGAAGAATGTGTCCAATATCTTCAATGGCTGATGCTCCAAAAATGCACACTCTTTCTTCAACTGGGATTCCATGAAACCTCCCATGTCTTAACATGGAGTCCAGTTGTTCGAAGCGAGCTCTAGAAAAAGTATAGATAGTAGTTAACTTGTTCTGTACATTCCCTGGTCTGACTCTTCCAGAAAGCAACTACCTTAGTTTTGCACTTACTGATGTTCAGGTAGTTGTGTGTGTAGTATGTACTAAACTTGCTCAGCAGTCTTCCCCACCTGGGTGTGTGACATCAATACCATGTCATCTGCATAAAGCAGAATGTTTACATGTTTATTTTTAACTTTAGGCATATGCATATTGGTAGAGCAAAGGGACTTTGCAAAATTGATGTACAGGTTAAACAGAATGGGGCCACCCTTGTCTGACTCCTTTGTTGGTGCTAATTTTTCCTGTTAGGGAACCATGCATACCTGTGTCTACCCATAGGCGTGGTGGTTCTCTAGATGAAGTGAAACCCATCTGTCAATTGTAGTGTGGGGTCTGAGGTCTGAATGCCCACAGAAATTAAGAGCAACTGGTTGGTGGTCACTATCCTCTCTTACATAAACCTGGAAGTCTGAGAAAAGGGACAGGTTACTGTTGGAGACACATATTTAGTGTAAGTACTACTTGATTTCTAATATACGAATTGTTGTGTCATTTATCATACCTGTAGGGGAACAAGAAGAGGAGCTAATTGGGGGGTGGATTGCTATGTCTCCCATCTTTGTACTTAGTATTAGTGGCCATGACTGGGTTTTGGGTTTTTGGTTTTGGAGTTTTGGGTTGAGACACTTGGATTTTTCAGTCATTCAATAGAAGTGATGTTAACCAAAATTCCATCAGTGTTAAAAAACACACTGGTTTGAAATGTGTCTACCTTCACCACTGTCTTGCTGTTGTAAAAGCTCCAGCGGGTTTTGAGGTGCACAGCAATTTAGGTGGGGCACTTTGCAGGTTGGTAACTCAGAATAGTATCAAAGTCCAGGAGGGATAGCTTACTTCTAGGTGAGGATGATTTTCTTGTAGCAGATTCTCTCCTTACCCCATTTTGAACTGCTTCATGAGCTGCTGGCAATTTCAGGCTTGTGTCTATTTTTAGAAACAAAGAGCTACCGGTGACCTCCTGGTAACGCAGTTCTACTCTGAGTCCATCCTTGGTTAGTAACTCACCAAGATTTGGGCTGCATCTTACTTCCTCTTGTCTGTCAACCTCAAATTTATTTCTGTTATTTACCTTTTCTGTATGGTGTGATGTTTTATCAGGGAGTAAGAGGAGTAAGGTGGAAACTACTCCTAAGGAATCTGTGTTTTTTCTCTTCCATGTCCATATTCTGTGTTGAAGTAGGGGATGAACCAGCAGATGGTTTTTCAAAATAAGCATTATTTTCTTGGGCAGTTAAGGGTAACCAGCTCTGTTAGAGGTTTGGCAGCTGTATGTGTTGTTGCTAATAATTCCCTCAGATTGTCAAGCCTTTTTATAATACCCACTTGTTCAACATCTGGCAGGGTACTGAGAGTTAATCAGGTTTGTCTCTACAGGTTCTTCAGAGTACTGACTTGCTGTGGGAGGTACAGGTTGTTTATTCAGGCTCTCTTTTCTCAAGAAGAATGGTGATAGAACCTCCTTGGAGTTACTAACTTTTATGTTGCTACAATTAAACTTTAAAGTAGAAGCACTCTTATTGCCTAGATGAGTTATTAATATGTGAAACACACGTAATGGGAAGATCTCAAACGTGCTCAAAAGGCTTCATTTTGAACAACATGCTGGCAGTAGTAGGGTGTTTGAATGAAAGAAGGATTTGTTTAGCGTCTCTCCTGGACAGGAGTCATTCAATCTTTTGCAAGTTGACCAACTGCTTTTCAATGTAGAAGCTGGCTGAGGGAGAAAATGGTTGCACTTCTGGATCCCCATTTTCCTCTATGTACTCTATTATTTTGAATTTGTAGAGTGATCTGGATTGGGTGTAACACTTATGATTTACTTGTCTTTCATCCAATGCTTCCTGAGAGGATGGAACTTGCTTTGCACGCTCCTCTGGATATACAGTGGATATAAAAAGTCTACATACCCCTGTTAAAATGCCAGGTTTTTGAGATGTAAAAAAATCAGACCAAGAGAAATCAACTTCAGAATTTTTTCCACCTTTAATATAACATATAACCTGTACAACTCAATTGAAAAACAAATTGTAATATTTTAGGAGGAAAATAGTCTAGAAGACCTCCAAGGTCCCTTGTATCATTAATTGTGTCCATCATACCTGCAGGGGAACAAGAAGAGGAGCTAATTGAAGGTGGGTTGTTATGACTCCCTTTCAGTCAGCCGTCTGCAGATATGAGACTGACGGAACCTGATATATTCAGGTATATAGCAATAGCACTTAGACATATACCAGTTAACAGTGCTTTACAGCACTCTGAGTGGTTTACAACATCAGCATATTGCCCCCAACAATCTGGGTCCTCATTTTACCAACCTTGGAAGGATGAAAGGCTGATTTCAAGACTGACTCACACTTGGACCTACATTTTGCTTTGCTCGCAGCTTGACAGAAAAAGGGAGGAGGGTGGAATGGAATGCAAGGGGGGGGAATGGCATCCAAGCACCTGTCAGCTCTCGTGAGACATTGCTTCCATCTCAAGGACACACTGAGCAGATGTCCCAACGTGGCTGGCTGGTTCCCATAACAAAAGGAACAGAAGTGATTGCAGTGGTGGGATTCAAATACCTGAACAACCAGTTCTCTGTGTGGACGCCGCTTCTGGAAGTCTTTTCTGGGCCTGGGCTTCCAAGGCCCAGAACAGACTTCCAGAAGTGGCATCCACGCCCTTCCGGTGGGCTGTTCTGCGCCTGGGAGGCCTCTGAGGCTCAGAATGGACTTCAGGAAGCGGCATCCACACACTTCCGGTGGGCCGTATGTTATAAAATGAATGAGTCAAACTCACTCAAGATAAGGTTTAATAATAGTTCTTTTATTCCAGTGTTATTCCGACAGAAAACAAGGCAGGTGCTCAATTGTAGTTGACTAATACATGTTACTTGTTATCTTATACAGTTTGCTACAATAGCTTAGTTACCCAACTAGGTTAAACAACATTACTTTTGCCCGACTAGGCTAAACAAAGAATCAATAAGCAACTGCCCAACTAGGCTACCCAAGTCGCTGTCAAAGATTGTGCCCAACTAGGCTAAACAAAGAACTGTGCCCAACAAGGCTAATCAAAGAACTGTGCCCAGCAAGGCTATTCAAATAACTGTGCCCAACAAGGCTACTCAAGTTGCTGTAAGTATTGCTGCCCAACTAGGCTACTCATTCACACAATCAATACTTACAAACACTCAACAACAGTTGGCCAGGCTGTGTCAGTGTGAGCTGGGAATTAGACTTCGGGGCATCCCCTGCTCCACATGGAGGTCTCACGCTTTCGAAGTCCATTGCATTTTATTTCTCCTTTTATATCCAACTTCTTTATTCCAAGTCTAAATTCACAACACTTCAGAAGTGTTACAGATGATTCGTGTACATTTCCTCCTTGTTCTGTTACTTCTTGAAAAGTGCAGCATAAGCATATTACATTCCGTACATCCACTTGATGTGCCAGCCGTTATCTGTTGCTGACAAACACACACATCCATCCACTCCGTACTTTGCCATGTCATGCATTCCAGCAACGTGAGTTTCCTGAAGGGTTCATGAATAGGATAAACATGGCTATTCTTTGTTTCTATTATAGACATGATTTTATATATTTAATAAGTATGCTTTTGTATACTAGAGACTATATTCTATATAGATATATAGATAGACAGATATAGATAGATAGATAGATAGATAGATAGATAGATAGATAATTCATTACATATTCCCTCTCTTGAACTATTGCAAACTACAATGAGTAATAGTTCACTACTTAAGATCTTAATCATCAACTGTAGTAAATTTGAACAATGAACAGGCATTTAAACAATATGGAAAACACTGGATACAACAACAAAATACAAAACTGGAAAATACAATGAAAACAATTCCAACAAATACAGTTTTTAACCATCCAAAAGGGATCCAACTTGTCAATGTGTCCCAAATAGTCATGAATAGGTTATGTATCTTCTCCCAAGAGTGTCTGGCATCAGCTGTAAGACCGGCAATATGGTAAATTTCATGGACATCTTCCTCAATTATTCCAGAATTATTAACATACATGCAGCAGGAATGATTCAGCACAATGCAGACTCCACCTTGTTCAGCCAACGTGCTATCAAGTACAATTTGATTCTCCATAACAATTCCTGCTAAAGAATCAATTTCTTCTTGAAGATCAATAATAGCTTTTCCAGTAGTATTCAGACCTGCTTCTAAAAGCATAGTCAGGTTATGAACAAAAGGATCAGTATTAATTTGCTGTGCATATTGACAGCCTGGTAGAACAATACGGGCTATGAAATCACCCACATCAGACCAAGATCGCTTATACCTTAAAGAGGGAGAAAGATATTTAGAATGTACATTTTTATGCATAGAAACAGGTGTCACATAATGAGCAAGAGTACATGATCTTTTCCAACTTCCAGGTAGGATTTTAAATCCTCCTTTTCCACATGCCCAAAAATAACCTGGAGGAGCAACGGTACCATACAGTTGTCCAACCTTTTGGCAATGTGGATTCAGTTTATTCATATTGCTTAATTGTTGATGAAACATCCCACTGTAATTAGTGCATTGAGCCATCCTCCAAATTTGACTACCTATATCAAACCAAAGGGTAACAAAAAGATTGGTAGATTTGTTAGTGAGGAGGTCACATATCTCTCCTTTTGTCTTCCCTATATATCCCCACCAGCCATATAGGTCTACAGGAGATTGAGAATACCAAGAAATATAACCATAAAAATGTATCTTTTGGACATTGTTCAATAGAAACATTGTTTCCTTGGACAAGCCACTGGTCTTTATTTAACTGCATTATTAATTCAGGAGAATAAGAAAAAGTTTTAGGTAAGAATCCCCCTTCTAACTGAAAAATCAAAACTTCAGGAGGAAAAATTAACTGTTCAGCGACAGAACCCAGTGGAATATTGGGGTTATTATACCGTCCCATAATTGCTCATAGAGTAAACCAAGTAGACATATTAACAGGAATAAAATAACCATGTGTTCCATCATACAAAGATTTTTCTCTCCTATGACAAAACCAACAATCAGTCATATTTGTGGCTTGTTTAATAAGTGATGTAACTTTATACCAATAATTTGTTTCCCATTTAATATTATGGCTAGGATAAATCAATAGTACAAATAATACAAGCATTCCTATTTTTAGCAAAGCCATACTTTACTACTGAGAAATGAATCAAGTTGTCTATATCCAGTCTTCATCTATTACTATATCACAGGGTTCTTCACAGGGACAAATTGGTCCACAATCACAACAATGATAACAACAACAACATTGAGTTTCACAATTGCAATCACAAAACCAACACATCAGGCAAATTGCAGAGGTCCACAGCTTCTTCTGAAATTCTTTGGATGGAGGGGCATAAGCCACCACTTAGCTCAAAAAAGCTGTTGCTCCTGCAATGATAAAAATGCAAAGACAAACCCAAGCAATTATCCAGGTAGTAGTAAAATAGCTTGAATAACTTGGACAGTCTTCTACAAAACTAAAAAAAAACAAGAATAAAATATACCGTACAAATAATAATACAAATTACAAATCATAATAAAAATGATTGCATCCTAGGCCATGAGCGTCGAAGTGAAAGTATCTAAAAGAAAAAAAGGTTACGCATGCGCATCATCAGAAACAGGTTTAATTTGACTGCGGTGTATCCACTTTTGGTTACTTAAAAGATAACTAACAGGTGGAACACATTTTAGAATAACAAACGGTCCTTTATATCTTGGTGCCAAAGTGTGTTCCTTTTTTCCCAAACTTTTGTACATTACCTGAGATCCTATGGGTAAACATTCCACAGTATTTATTAGTATCTTATATTTCTTTTCTACTTCTTGTTTTGAATTTCTTCTCTATCTTTTAATACATTAAACCATTGTTGTTCTATTTCACCTTGGATCCATGGGGATGGAAACCCCAGTTCCATCTGTGTTCCAAACAAATTTTCATATGGACTGATCCCCAATCCACTAATAGGGGAGCTTCTTAGGGCAGCCAGGACTGTTGGTAGTCATTCATCCCAATCTTTCCCGTTTAATTTGACTAGCTTCCTTAATAATTCTTTAATTTCCCCATTACAATGTTCCACTTTTCCCAAATTCTGGGGCCTGTAACTAATGTGTAGCTTCCTATGAATCCCCAATGTGTCAGTCATCTTTCCAATTACTTCTGACACAAAGGCTGATCCTCTGATGCTACTCAAAATTCTTGGGGTGTTGAAATCTACAAAACATCTCCTGGTACAACTTCTTTGCTGTAATTACTGCTCCATTATTTTTAGTAGGGAAGGCATCCGGCCATCCACTAAATCCACCAATCACCACTAATAAATATCTATTCCCTCTCTGCATTACAGGGAGTTTATCAATGTAATCAATGTACAACACAGCCCATGGTTCAAATTGTCTTTGAGGTAAAACAGGGATTTGTGGTTGGGAATAATCCCGTTTTTCAAATAAACAAATTGGGCAATTATCAACAATATGAGAAACAAGCGGTCGGTGTTGATTTGTAAGTCCCCAGCATTTACCCTGTGGAGGATCTTTTCTACCCCTTCATGTCCTATAGCATGTAAATCAAAAACAAGGTCTTCTGTATCAGATTTAACAAATGTAATAAAGTAGAAGAAGCAGAATGGACTAAAGCGTCTGCAGCTCCATTCAAATCAACTGCCCAGGAAGTCCCAGGATTT
>NW_015388585.1:68256-85130 GCF_001527695.2 Protobothrops mucrosquamatus
AAAAAAAAAAAAAAAAAAGGTGCCGGAACTCACACATGTCATACAACCTGCCTTGCCTACCCTACAAGGTTCCATCCAAAAAAGGTGCCGGAACTCCGTTCTGGGCGTTCTATGACAAAAAAAGCCCTGGATATACCAACTGTCAGTTAAAACATGTAGAGTCCACACCTAAAGCATCAATTTTTTTCCAAGAGAATTCACAAAGCCACAACTTCTGCTTCCTGAGCACTTTTAGATTGTAATTCATGTTGGAAAGTCTCACCAGAGGTAAAACCCCTGTAGCTGCTGTGAATCAGTGGTTGCCATCCTACCAGGATCCTCCATCAATGGCCCAAAAGTCAAAAGGTGGTTAAACAGAAGGGAGAACCCCGCATTGGACTAATGGTGTTATTTCCTCTCCAGGACAAGAACAGAAGGAGTCACCTATCCCCATTAAGCTAATGAAGGGATCAGGGGAGGATAGGGATTTGAAATCATAGTCTTTAAGATGCAGATATAAAAGCCATTGAGCAAGCCTAGTTGTTGTGGTTCCAATAGATGAGACCAGTAGAAATAAGAACTCCGAGGCAATTGCTTTCCTCAAAGAACACATTTAATGGCTACATAGTATCCGCACGAACAAAGGTGAAACCAAGACTGAAAGTCCCCACCCCCAAGATTAAAAAGTAACAAGTTGAACTCCCCACCCCTGCAGTGTGTCATAAATCACAATCCCCAATTAACTACTTTGGCGGGCTTTCTAACGGTAGCTTCAGCACCCCAAAACTTAGGTAACTTGACCTTGGTTCCCACAGAACTATTTATTGTTATGTCTAAACTAAGAGAATATATCTCCCCCATCCCATCACTGTGGCAACCGAAAATGAAGTGAAGGTGGCTGCAGCCAAATTCGGTTGAAGGTTGGCAGTCGGATCCCCTAGAGAAGAGAGAAATCCTATAGGTAGAAAACAAGTTAGAGTCAGGAATCACCTCTAGGCTTATTTGGATGTTTATCATAAAATTTACATACTAATCTATCAGCTTTTACATCAGTACTTTTTACCCAGGTAGCCTCTGATAGTGGATATCCTTTCCACTGCATTAGATACTGTAACTTTCCCTTGTATAACCTTGAATCAAGGATTCGTTTTACTTCATAATGAGTCTCTCCCTCCACAACAAGGGGACCAGGTGCCTGTCTTGGAGGAAGTCTCAATGAGGACTCTCTGTATGGCTTCAATAGGCTGCAGTGGAACACAGGGTGAACTTTCCCTAAAAGGCGAGGGAGCTTTAACTCCACAGTGACTGGGTTTATAATCCACACTATGGGAAAAGGTCCAAGGAATTTAGGTCCCAATTTTTTACTAGGCAACTTGAGCCTTAGATATTTTGTAGAGAGATAAACCCTTTCACCCACACGGAATGGCCTCTGGGGAGCCCTTCTCTTGTCTACCTGCTCTTTGTAGATTTTTGAGGCTTTTATTAGAGCCGCTTTTGCATTGTCCCAAACAGCTTTCCAAGAAGTCACCCATTGATCTAAAGTTTGAGAAACGGGAGGGTCCTGAGGGAGTTCAGGCATGGGAATGAATTCCCTACCAGTAGCTATTTTAAAAGGAGTGAGTCCAATACTGCTATGCACCATGTTATTATAAGCCACCTCAGCAAAGGGGAGGAGGTCAGCCCATGTTGTTTGCTGGTAATCAACATAACACCTAATGTATTGCTTCACTATAGCATTAGCTTTTCCATCAGCCCCATTTGTAGATGGATGAAAAGACAATGACAGTCCCTTCCTGGACCCAATAAGTTTAAGAAAGTCTTTCCAAAACTTTGCAGTGAATTGCACTCCCCTATCTGAAATAATCCTCTTTGGAGCTCCATGGAGTCGGTAGATATGTTTGAGAAACATTCTTGCTAGTTTCTTTGCAGAGGGAAGACCGGAGCAGGCAATGAAGTGAGCTTGCTTTGAAAAATGGTCAATCACAGTCAATATTACCATATTTTCTCTACTTTCCGGTAATTCCACAATAAAGTCCATAGCAATCTCCTCCCAGGTTTGGGAAGGATCTGCAACTTGCTGCAATAATCCAGGGGGCTTACCTGGATGTTTTTTCATTGTTGCACAAGTTGCACAGCTTTTCACATAATTCTCAACATCTTTTTTTAGCCCTGGCCACCAAAATTGCCATTGAATCAAATGCAAAGTTTTCAGGTATCCAAAGTGACCTGCTTGTTTGATATCATGGCTGCGTTGGAGGGGCCTGAACTCTAAGGGACTCTGGTAGATACAATTTTGACCCCTTCCAAGCCAACCCGTCCCGACAAGTCTGTATGGTTTTGTTTTCCAAGAACCAGGAATCGGTTTTCAATTCCTCCTTCAGTCTTTTCATCAATGTGCTATCAGGTTCAGGTGGTTTTGCCCATGGTTGCCCCCCTGTAGTTACTTGAGAGACTGACTGTGGTTGCGGAATGATGGAGTTCACAATCTCCTCTCGATGGCTTTTGTACTGGGGCAGTCTGGATAGGGCGTCAGCTAGGAAATTTTTTCCTCCCGGGATGTATTTTAATGTGAAATTGAAACAGTTAAAATACTGTGCCCATCAAACTTGTTTAGAAGATAACTTATGGGGGGGGGTTAATGCCTCTAGATTTTTGTGATCAGTCCATACTTCAAAAGGCAAGTTGCCCCCTTCAAGGAAATGACACCAAGTGAGCAGAGCCCACCGTACTGTGAAAGCCTCTTTCTCTCAGACTGCCCACCTTCGTTCAGTGTCTGTTAATTTTTTGGAGGTGTAGGTGCAGGGCTGCAAATCCCCCTTCTCATTCCTTTGCAAAAGAATGGCCCCCACAGCCACATCGCTGGCATCGGCTTGGATGATGAATTGTTTCTCAGGATTGGGATGTTTGAGAATGGGTTCTGCTGCAAACAGTCTCTTTAAGTTTTCAAAAGCAGTTTGGCATTCTATGGACCAAGTCAGTGGCTGGCAGGTTCGCGGCTTCCCCCTGTTTTTCCCCATTTTTAACAGTTCAGTAATTGGCAAAGCAATCTCGGCAAAGGAGGGGATGAATTGCCGGTAGAAGTTTGCGAACCCCCCAAAACACTGGAGTTGCTTACGGGTCTGTGGGGGTTGCCATTCCAGTACAGCTTTCACTTTAGCTGGATCCATCTCAACGCCTTCACTGGAAATCCTATTTCCTAGGTAATCCAGGCGTGTTTGATGGAACTCACATTTTAAGAGCTTTGCGTAAAGTTTAGTGCTCAGCAGTTTTCTGAGCACTTCATGCACTAATTTGACATGCTCCGCCATGGTCTCTGTGTAGATGAGGATGTCGTCAAGGTAAACTAAGACCTCTTTATACAGGTGATTATGCAGCACTTGATTTATCAGTTGCATGAACACAGAAGGGGGGCCCTGCAGGCCGAAAGGCATAACATTGAACTGGAAGCTCCCCAAGGGGCTGTAAAAAGCCATTTTCCACTTGTCTCCTTCCTTGATCCTTACTCGGTAATATGCCACTCTTAGGTCTAATTTGGTAAAAACCTTTCCTTTTGCCAAATGGGCTAACATGTCTTTCATCAAGGGGAGGGGATATATATTCTCCACGCTGACACAGTTTAATCCCTTATAGTCCATGCACAGCCGCATTGACCCATCATTCTTTTCCTTGAAAAGCATAGGGGCGGCTACTTGGGATTTTGCTGGCTGGATGAATCCTCTAGCTAAGTTCTTATCAATGTATGCCCTCAGTTCCTTCAATTCGTGGGGGGTCATTGAATACATTTTTGGCTTGGGTAATTTGGCTCCCGGTAAAATTCCAATAGCACAGTCAGTGGTTCTGTGGGGGGGGGGGCAGGACATCGCATTCCACCTCGCTGAATGCTTCTGCTAGGTCTCTATATTCACTTGGGATGAGTGGCTGTCCCGGCGGGGAATTCACAGCAGATTTCAAGGTCTCCAGGTGCTGCCCTTGGCTCTCACATGGGCTACTGATTGGGGTAGAAGGTGAAGGTCCAGTTGCTAGTCTTAAAGTCCTCACTCCGTTCTCCCACCAGATCATTGGGCGCCATTTGTCAAGCCAAGCTAGCCCCAGAATCACTGATTCTGTCATTTTTGGGATCACCACAAAACGGATTAGCTACCAATGCTCTCCTATCTCTAGGTGCACTAGCTCAGTCAAGTGAGTGGCTGGGGCTCCTCCTATGAGAGATCCATTGGCCTGCTCAAATCTCATGGGTAGAGGCAGCAGTTTTGCCCTAATGCACAGTTTAAGTACTGTGGGGAGGTTGATCAAGCATCGAGTGCAGCCCAAATCAACTAAAATGTTCAGATCCATCTGAGCCCCTGACTTAGGTACCAAAAGTTTGACAGAAAGGGCAAAAGGTGGGATAGGCTGACTCACCATCAGGTCATCTTCTCCTGCGTCATCGCTGTCGTATGGATCAGGTGTGGGCTGGCGCTCAGCTGAATCCTCTTGCTTCTCTTGGGGAGGAGAGGTGACTTGTACAACTTGCCCCTGGCTGACCCAATTCGACTTCTCTCGTGCTGGTCGAGGTTGTTTCTTTGGCTTTGTGGGAGCTGTGGTTGCACTTTTTGGGGGAGGGAAAGGAACCGGACAATCTGCTGCTCAATGCCCAAGTTGCCCACACCTGAAGCACTTGATCTGTGATCCAGTGGGAGTCCTAATGGATCCAGTCACCGTGGCAGGTGGGGGGTGCTGCAACGGTTGGCGCCTCACCGGATCTCGCCTTGGTCGGGGTCCTGAAGTTGCAGGCTTGTGGTACCGGGTCAGTTCGACATCTAAATTCGTAGCCAAATGATACCAATCATGGAGTTGATCGGGATTCCCCCTGTAGATGCATGTCTGGAACAGATCGTGGTCCAGCCCCACTTTAAAGTAGTGGATCAATGACTGTTCAGGCCACTGCCTGATCCGTCCCGCCACCCTTTGAAATTCTCTTATGTACTCTCTTGCAGGCCGACCCCTCTGCTTCACATCGTGGATGTCCTTTTCTGCTTGCACAACCTGGGATTCATCTTCAAACCTGGTTCTCAGCCCACGCGTGAATAGATTGAAATCCCATAGCTCTGGTGCCTGCTCCTCACGTAGGGCAGCCATCCACTCCGCGGCTTCCCCTTCCAAATTTGCAGCTACAGAATCATACATTTCGGCATCATCTAAATAAGCAGGGCCATAATGATTCACATGAAACCACACCTGGTTCAGGAAAATAGTCACCTTCTCAGGATCACCATCGAAAGTGGGCTTGAGGGGGGATGAATCTGCAGGTCGTTGGTCCCAGAGACCCTGCAGTAAACCAGGCAACTGGGGTTGGGGTTGCTGAAATCCCCCTCGATGGAAGACCCTTGGTGGGGGTCCTGGGCTGACAGGACGCTGACGATGGTCAGGGTTGGCACGACACCGATAGCGGTTGGGACCCACTGGGCATTGGTAGCAGTCTGGGCTGACTGGGCACCACCAGCACTCAGGGCTGGCATAGCGCTGATAATGGTCAGGGCTTATTGGGCATTGGTAGCGGTCAGGGCTAGGACAACGTTGGCGCCGGTCTGGGCTAACATAACGCTGGCGTCAGTCAGGGCTGGCAGAATGCCGGTAATACTTAGGACTGACCTGTTGCTGGGGTTGATCCGGACTGGCGTGGTGTCGGTAGTGGTCAGGGCTCTACCAGTACACAGGACTCAATGTTAGGTCCGGTTTTGGCAGCGGGAAGGCGGCCCGTGCCACCGCTACAGGACTGGGACTTCATCAGGGTGGTGGAGGCTCACGGGGCCGCCTGTCTTCTCGACCACCTGAGATCACCTGCCGCATGGCCTGTCCTCCTTCACCCATCTCCAGCCTGTCAAACCTCTCCCTCAGACGTTTGACCGAGTGGCTGTGGATAGCGGTCAGGTATTTCTATTCCCCTGACTCATCCCAAGCGGCCGATCATTTTGCCGTCATCATCACAGGTGAATAGAACCCCTGGGACGAGATCAGTGGGAACTCAACCTCTGCAGCTTTCACTGTGCTTTTGAGCGGCAGGGCAGCATTTGACCAAGTCCCTCCAAGGATGAACGCTTCTTCTCTCTGCGTCAGCCTCTCCGAGGCTCGAGATTGATTCCCCTTTTTTTTCCATCTCTGCATCTTCCCTGAGTCTTTGCCATCCTCCCAGATTTTAGGTAGGCGACCGGGGCTCAGGACCCCATGGGCTAGTGAATTTTGGAGTCTTGGTTTAATGTCATGGTTCCAATAGATGAGACCAGTAGAAATAAGAACTCCGAGGCAATTGCTTTCCTCAAAGAACACGTTTAATGGCTACATAGTATCCGCACGAACAAAGGTGAAACCATGACTGAAAGTTTCCCCCCCCCCAAGATTACAAAGTAACAAGTTGAACTCCCCACCCCTGCAGTGGTTTCGCTTCTTCTGTGCCAATGTGGTTTATTCAGTAAAGTTTTATTCTCATGGTAAAATAATGCCCCAAGGGTTTCTTTTTCTGGATTCGCCAACTGGACAGTTGAGAGCTGAGTCAACCTTGAGCCAGTCAGGATCGAACTCCGGGCAATGGGCAGAGTTAGGCTGCAATACTGCATTATAACCACTGCGCCACCATGGCTCCTGCACTCATTGGTGACTTGGAGTTTCCTTGAAGACTCTACTTGGCAAAGCAGCTTGCTTGGTTTATTAAATTCTTCACCATATTGATTTCCTTTTGTTGCAATGTTTTGTCTAATGCAGACATGTCAAACTCGCAATGTCATATGACGTCGTGCGACGTATCGGAACTTTTCCCCCATTGCCGGCAATGGGGTGGGCGCAGTTTCCTCGTGACGCGTCTGGTCCACGGGCCGGCAGTTTGACACCCCTGGTCTAATGGGCATGTGAGTCGTCACCTGGCACTCCGATGTACTGATATCATCTGTCTTAGGTTCAGTGTTACAAGCTGAATGAGATTCAGAATGAGCCTCTCCAGAAGTTATTGGATCCCAGTTCCTTTCATTTCCAACCATATAAGGAATGCAACTCTCAGGATTCTCAGTGTCTGTGACTGGGAATCCTGGGAATTGCAATGCCAACACTTCTGGAAGACACCAAGTGGGATATTGCTGGCTCAAAGAAACATGATATTCAGAGGCTGGTTTTGCAACATACTAGACTAAGCTAAAAAGATTTGGGGTGTTTGTGCTGTGGTAATACAGCCATTGTCTCACTACTTTGGATGAAACATACTATCATATTAAGTTTTAATGTGGTTTGAAGGCTTTGCATATCATATGAACAGAGCAATTGTGTTTTGTTAAACTTGAGTTAAATTTAAGAGAGCCAGTTTGGTGTAGTGGTTAGGGCATCAGGCTAGAAACCAGGATATTGTGAGTTTTAGTTCCACCTTGGGCACAAAGCCAGCTGGCTGACCTTGGGCCAGTCACTTTTTCTCTGCCCTAGGAAGGAGGCAATGGCAAACCACTTCTGAAAAACTTTGCCAACAAAATTGCAGGGATTTGTCTAGGCAGACACCAAGAATTGGACATAACTGAACTGAAGAGGAAAAAACACATTTAAAGTCTTAGGTCAGGGGTCGGCAAGATGAAACACTGAAAGAACCACTTGGACCCATTTTCCTCACAAAAGAAAAAACTGGGAGCTGCATAATGTGTGTGCGCATGCGCGCGCATGCGCACAAAACAGGGGGCTTGATTAAAGAGTGGAGCCTAAGGCGAGACTTGCACCGGCTCTGCCCCAGTCCAGCTCCGTCCTGGCTTCTCCTCCCCTCGGAAAAGACTGCTCTCCCCCCACCCCACACTCTCCCTCTCTGGGACTTTCTTCTTTCCGCCTTTTAACGTGAAGGTTCCCAGGGACCGGAGGAGGAGGCTGACAGGGAGAAGGAGCTGCGGGCTCGCCTATCTCAGCCTGCTGCGGGAGGCTGGAGTTGAGGCTTCTGGCTTGCTCTGGGAGGGGTGCTCGGAAAAGAGAGGATGAGAAGCGGAAAGTGGGAGAAAGGACGTCTTCCACCTCTCTGGGGTTCTTTCACTGGGAGGGCGAGGAAGCAGCAGTTCTGCTCCGCAGGAGGTGGGAGCAGGCGGCCTCTCCTTCAAGCTTTGCCAAGTGACTGCAGAAGTGAAGCGAGGTCCAAGTCCCCGGAATGTCAACTTTGCGAAAGAGGGAGGGGGTGGTGGGGTTAAAATAAAACGGGGTGGGGGGAGGTTGAGGAAACCCAGCAGACGCCTCTATCAGAGGGCGAGCAAGAAAGGCAAGATCAGGGACAGGAAGAAAGCTTTCGGGGCTTGCCCAGCAGGCAGCTGCTCCCCGCTCTCAGAAATCGCCGTGGAAGGCAGGGACCGCGAGGAGCAACCAGGATTGGAGGGGCAGAAGTCAACATTGCCAAAGAGGAGGAAGGAAAAGAAAAGTGGGGGTCTTTAAATAGTCACGCCCACTTTCCCCCTTTTTTTTCCAGACATCCACGTGTGTATGGGTGTCAGGTTTGGAAGCCTCTGTCTAAGTCTGTGCATGTGCACAGACATAGGCTGACTCCTCCTCATCTCCTGCCCTTGATGCATCTCCTGTGGAGACGCATTTGCGTCTCTGTGTCTCTCTCTGCCACTCAAAGCCATCCCGCAGCTCGATCCTTGAAGCGGTTTCAATCGGCCATTGCCATGGAAGTCAATGGACAGCGTGACTGAGATAGGCAGCGGCCCCAACTCTGGTCCGGGGAAACGAGAGCGGAGCGGCGCTGCCTATCTCAGTCACGCAGATGAACAGCTGTGTAAACAGCACCAGATGGCGCCGCCGCCGGAGATTAGCTGGCTCGGGGAGACGCGTGGCCAGCTCGACTGCCCAGGGACGGCCCAGGGAGCGATGCCCCTGCGGGCCACCACCCCCGCCGGGACTACCACCCGGACCGGCTCAGGGAGATGCGTGGCCGGCTCGGCTGCCCAGGGAGTGATGCTGCCACCCGGAGGGCTGCAGGAGGAAGAAGGGGAGGAGGAGAGGGAGGATTCCGCTGCCCCAGCCGGTACTCCATGCTGCCTGGCCTTGCCCTCCGCCCATCTGATGTAGCCGCGGCGGGCCGCGGCAGGAGTTGGTGCCGCGTGGGCCACTGGCCCTGGCCGCAATGCTACGGCTGCTCTGCCTGACTGGCCCCTGCCAGCCCCTCCGCCGGCCTGGCTGTTCCCCCCTGGGCACCCCTCTTGCTCCGGCACCCGCCCAAGCCACCCAGGGGGCAGCAGGAGGAAGAAGGGGAGGAGGAGGCCAAGGAAGCTGCTGCCGCTGGGACTCTGCGGTGCCCGGCCTCGCCCTTCGCCCATCCGATGCAGCCGCGGTGGGCCGTGGCGGAGGCTGGTGCTGCACGAGCCACTGGCCCTGGCCACGATGCTGCGGCTGCTCTGTCTGACCGGCTCCTGCCAGCCCCTCCGCCAGCCCGGCTGCTCCCCCCCGGGCACCCCTCTTGCCCCGGCGCCTGCCAGAGCCACCCATGGGGCAGCAGGAGGAAGGGGAGGAGGAGGAGGAGGGCAAGGAAGCTGCCGCCGGCGCCAGGCCCCAGGAGGAGGCTCTCCTCTTTTACCATTGCTGCATCTCCCTCTTCCTTCCTGGCAGCCGGGACTACAGCGCACCTTCCCGGCCAGCGGGGCCAACGGTCGGGCTGGCTGGGGATCGCAGGGGCTGCTCTCCCTTGGGTCGCGGCTTACGGGAGGGCTGGCCTGCTCAGCGGAGCCTCCAGCGGGCCGCTCTCAGCAGGTATCCCGGGGCTTCCCTGCATGGCCACGTGCGCCTGGGACGGGGCCAGCCTGGGAAAGGGACTTCCTGGCCACGCTTCTCCCAGGGGTTGGGGCACCTGGGCACAGGGACAATCAGGAGCCCTGCGAGGGGGTAAGTCTGCATGAGAGAGAGAGAGAGAGAGAGAAGGGAAGCGCAAGTGCCTCTCTGTCTCTCTCTCTTTGCAAATGGCGGAGGAGGCTCCGGAGCAGCAGGTGATGGCTCAAAGAGGCGCATGCGGCTCCGGAGCCGCGGGTTGCTGACCCGTGTCGTAGGTTAAATATTGTGTAAACCCAACTATCTAGTATTGCAGTTATTTGTAGCATTTGTGTCACTGATTTATCCATAAACTGTATAGATAAATGAGGACTCAGCTTCTATTGAATTTTTGAAGGTGTAGCAGGGAGAGATCATCACCCAAACTATCTACTGTAGTTAGTGCCTAAATCTGAATTCACTTAGATATGAATTCAAACCCAGTCACTAAAGAGTCTCTGCATGTGTGTCATTATTTTAGAAGAAACCCTTTGTATGTCAGCAAAGGTAGTGAAGTACCTGATAAAATGTGATTTTTGCAAAGGTGATTTCTGATTTTTTTTAAAATGGTATTTGATTGGGAATGATCTTACATGAAAAAAATATCACACATTAGAGGGCAATCCTCTGGCCCTGGGAAAGACGTGTGAGTATAAAGGGCTCATTGGTGCTGTTGATTTCTTTTCTTAGAGTAAAAGGAATGGCAACTTAGGGAATGCTTTGATTTTACTAATGTGATTGACATTTTTTTCTTACTTGAAGTTATTAGAAATATTTAAAGTAGACCAAAGAATTCATGGTTTTGAACAATATAATATAGAATTTAAAATGGAATTGTGTACAAAAGATGATAATGTAATTGCTAAAATGTGTAGCTACACACACACACACACACAAAAGAAAACCCCTGCCCCCTTGGGTCGTCATTTCAGAAATACAGTATTTCCTTACCAGAGTCCTCAATGCCTTCAATAGTGACAGAGATTCTAATGTACTGCCTTCTCTGGAAAAGTTGGGAGAGATTCAGAAATCTATCTGCCTTGAAAATAGCCCATGTTGAACTGTATAGCATAATCAAACATCAGCACAGGAAATGTTTTATGACATTTTGTATTATGTTATAAACTGCTTTATGATAATGCTTATGTCATAAAATGTTTTATAAAAATTGTCAAATTTCAATTCCACAGTCATGGGGCCCAGATTTGGATGCATTCTGCAAGTTAGCCCATTGGATGTACCTTGGTTCAAAACATTTTGCCCTATGATTCACCATTTCACCCAGTTAACAGTTACAGGAATCAGAGGCCTGGAAGTTTAAGGGTTCTATGCAATATCTTAGCTGTTCATAGCACTGTACTCTTCTGGACAGAGAGCTCTGATGTTGTTCCTGGGATCTGTTGGAGCCACTCTCCCATCTTAGAGGTCACAGCCCCATTTGCTCCTATCACAACTGGGACCACTTGGCCTTTACTTTCCACATCCTTTCTAGTTCCTCCTTCAGGCCCTGGTACTTTTTAGCTTCTCATAATCCTTCCTCCCGATGTTGCTGTCACTTGGTATTGCTACATCTATCATCATCACTGTCTTCTGGTCCTTGTCTACTACCATGATGTCTGGTTGACTGGCTAGTATTTTCCTGTCTGTTTGGATCTGGAAGCCACCTCAGTTGCACTTCCTCTGTTTGATCATCCTTCCATATCTGCTGCTGTCTCACGCACTCTCTCAGCAGCTCATCTTTGGGTACCATCTTAATGATGTAGTCCTGGATGCTCTGGGTTTCCTCCAGGACAGTGGCTTTGACACTCACCACACCCCACCCTCTCTGCTTACCTGCTTTTCCATACAGATGGTTTACCTGCATAGTGCACCAACAGTGGTCTATATCAGACCATGAAACAGAAGGGCACTACCATGGCAATGTAAGAAGGGCTCTAAAGCTACAACCTGCAGTGATAGTGTATTCTCCCTTGATTTGCTTATGTGCTCAGATTTAAAATGGTAAATTAATTACTGTATACAATACAATTAAGCAGCTGAATTGCCATTCTTCATATAAGAACATCTCCTGATTTGAGGGGAGTCTCAGCCAAATGCTCTTGGTACACATCATCATTCACCCATTGGTAGATCATGCTCAGACTATTTCCACAGTCTCTTGACCATTAAATTCCCTTGGTGCTTCACCTAATCTGTCCTGAACTCTGTAAAGAAAGTTATGGTTCTAGGTATAGTGGAAAATTTATTTTTGCTGTCTATATTGAAGTAAACTCAATTACTGATCCAGCTTTGTCAAATACAGGTGGGGTATTTGTCAAATACAGGGGGGCTTGATTAAAGAGTGGAGCCTAAGGCGAGACTTGCACCGGCTCTGCCCCAGTCCAGCTCCGTCCTGGCTTCTCCTCCCCTCGGAAAAAACTGCTCTCCCCCCACCCCACACTCTCCCTCTCTGGGACTTTCTTCTTTCCGCCTTTTGGCGCGAAGGTTCCCAGGGAGCGAAGGAGGAGGCCAATGGGGAGAAGGAGCTGCGGGCTCGCCTATCTCAGCCTGCTGCGGGAGGCTGGAGTTGAGGCTTCTGGCTCGCTCTGGGAGGGGTGCTCGGAAAAGAGAGGATGAGAAGCGGAAAGTGGGAGAAAGGACGTCTTCCACCTCTCTGGGGTTCTTTCGCTGGGAGGGCGAGGAAGCAGCTATTTCCACAGTCTCTTGACCATTAAATTCCCTTGGTGCTTCATCTAATGTGTCCTGAACTCTGTAAAGAAAGTTATGGTTCTAGGTATAGTGGAAAATTTAATTTTGCTGTCTATATTGAAGTAAACTCAATTACTGATCCAGCTTTGTCAAATACAGGTGGGGTATACCATCTTATCCTTTACCTCAAGCAACCATGCATATGGGACAACAGAATGGGGTCTTTCAGTGACCTTGAACTAGCCTGTGTTCACAGAACTTGCCAAACCATGTTTAATTAACATGAACATGTGCCTACATTTTAGCTCCCTTTGCCTACCACATTACAAATAGGTTTTGAGCTTACAGTGGTACATAAACTTGGAAATAGGCACCATTCATTCTTGTAAAATCTGACTTTATAAACCAGTTTATAATAAAGGTTACTACGTCCACTTGGCACAAACCCCAAATGGCAGCTGAGGAAAGGAAGCTGCCTAATAATTATGCACACCTTGTTATAGGGTGTTGATCTCCTTAGGCCACACCCTCCCTCATTACAAAAATACACATTACCTGATACGCTTATATCCAATAAGCATTCAAGTTTATACAACTTGGAGGTGGAAAATATGCATAAAAATGATGATATGGTCAAAATACTCACTTGCCTAATAATTGTGCACACAGTGTAGTTTTGGGAAGGAAGGAAGGAAGGAAGGAAGGAAGGAAGGAAGGAAGGAAGGAAGGAAAATTGTGGACAATCCCAAAACAGATGCAGGACAGCCATTTGTTAAGGCTGTCCTAACTAGGCAGTTATGTTAAAAACACAAAATATATTTTATGAATTTTTGACATGAATCCTTTTATATGCATATAGAATTGCCTCTTGTCTGTTCTCCATACTTCAAACACATATACACACACAAATATTCTTCTCTTAGATCTTCCTCCTTATAAGCTTGAAATCCAACCCTATCTAATATGCTGTATTTGAAGTTATTTCAGAAAACATTTCCTTTGGGATCGGCTCACTGAAGGTTCTCTTTTAGGTCTCTTTTAGGTTCCTTGCATCTTGGCAAGGAACAGTTCAATTTGGAGCTGGGAATAGTTTCTGAACCCTGTAGGACTGATTGCTGGGTATCATCAAGCCAGCCACAATTAAGGGGAAAGAAAAAGGATGATTGTATGGTTGCCCAATGGCAGGGCGATAATAAACTGGGTGTTGCCTTCCATGTAGGCTGTGGTTGAACATCCTGTTGAATGGAAGAGTCAGAAGAAATAAGCTGTCAGCATATAGAGGAGGAAGACGGGAGGAGATTTAAGCTGATCTACTTCAATGCAGAGATTATGCGGAATGTGCAAAATTTTTGAGCTGAAGCAAAGCTGAGAAGCAGATTCTGGTTTCATCCACATGTCTACTTAACAATAGCTCAGAAATGCCTTGCTAACAGTTCTTTAAAGATATGTCCTCATGATGCTACCTTTGTCTCATCCCCAAACTACAACTTTTGATCCACTATTGAAGAGGCATTCTACATCTTCTTCTGACACAAGCCTTATTGGGTGCATGATTTCAGGTGATTCAGCAGCAATCAGACTAGAATCTGCCCAGTTACCATTGGCCCCTTTCAGTGGCAGCATACACACTCTGCTTCCTTCTTGTTATTGGCCATTACTCTCTGTGGCCATGTTGATTTTGTGTATCTCACAGGTGTCAAACTCGCTGCGTCACATGACGTGTCGCGACGTATCACGACTTGTACCTTTGATTTTCCCTGCCTAAATGTAAAACTTTGCTTTTCTCCACATTGAAACTCATTTTGTTGGATAGGGCCCATTGTTCAAGTTTCTCAAGATCTTTTTGGATCCTGAGTTTGTCTTCTGGGGTGTTGGCTACTCCTGCCAGTTTGGTGTCATCTGCAGATTTGATGAGTTCCCTTTCAATTCCCTCATCTAAGTCGTTGATGAAGATATTGAAGAGTACTGGGCCTAAGACGGAACCTTGTGGTACCCCACTGCTTACTTCTCTCCATGTGGATGTAGTACCATTGAGGACTACTCGTTGAGGACGGTTTGCCAGCCAGCTACAGATCCATCTGGTGGTGATGTTGTCTATTCCTTCTTTTCTAGCTTACCAAGGAGTAGGTTGTGATCTACTTTATCAAATGCCTTACTGAAATCTAAGTACACTACGTCCACAGCATTTCGCTGATCTACTAGTTTAGTCACTTTATCAAAGAATGAAATAAGATTGGTTTGGCATGATCTGTTTTTAACAAACCCGTGCTGGCTACTAGTTATAACTTTGTTTGTTTCTAGATGTTCACAGTTTTTTTTATTATCTTTTCTAGGATCCTCCCAGGTATTGATGTTAAACTGGTCTGTAGTTTCCTGGGTCCATTTTTTTCCCTTTCTTGAAGATGGGAACCACATCAGCCCTTTTCCAATGCCAGAACTTTAGTTCATAGACTTCTGTTGTCTCATCCTCCTCCACCAAAATATTATAGCGAGTGATGGTGTTTGTTTTGCCTCTTAGCAGATATGAGTAGAAATATGAGTGGGAGGGAAATGCAGACATCAATGGATGACATTAACTTGCCCTATATTGAAAGTGTAAGGACAGCACCACTTGCTAGATTCATTAGTAAAGCAAAATAAGGCCAGGTTGTTGTGATAAATCAAAGTATATCACCATACTGTCGTGCCACCTCTTGAACTTGAGGAAAGCAGCTTAGAGCAGCTCATTGATGCCTAGACTCTTCACTGCCAGGGCTCAGTCCTGGAATGTTGGAGTCCATGTTTGTTTCCCACAGGGCTCTGGAATGACATTGTGAATCAGGCATTTTGGAAATTTAAGTGGTAGCTGGGCTTCAATGACCTGCTATTGCTCTGAGTGAGAGGGCAACTTAGGGAGGTTCTCAATATTAAGAACTAGGATTCCATCAGCTTCCCAGAGAGGCTGTGTTCCTGTGCTAACCGAAGGCATATTCCATTTTCTTTTAAAGTAGTAACTACAGGTAGTCATCAACTTATAACCATTCAAAGTTACTGTCATATTCCAACTGAATAAGCCCAACCAAGCAAAACACTAGAGACATGATGATCTCCAATGTTAACTTTATTAGGCATAAAACAATCCGGCAAGTTTGAAGGAAAGCTACTGTAACTCTGAAAACTATGGCGGGAAACAGATAATCAAAAGAGTAAACATTTCCCTCCCCTCTCTGACAGTTCAGATCACACTGTCCAATAAACCTTCCAGCAATTGTTATGAGAAGAAACTTCAGTTGGCCAAAACAACTCTTCACTCTCACGTTGATAAGGAGCACCTGTGGATTCAAAACTTCCCCCTCTTCCCCTCCTGCACTGTTGGCAAACTAGAAGCATGCAGCTGTCCTAAAGACAGTAGACTTTGCAGCTTGGCCAGTTGTCCCCCCCGCAGGAAGGAAAGGGAACCTGGAAAACAAAAGAATACACATAAAATGCTTGCTATTTTTTCTCTTGTACTGGTCCCGGCTTCCGGGGGTATTTTGTGTGGAATCGTTTTACCAAACGATCCACTTTTATGTTCTGGGCTTTTACCCATCTAGATTCTGACATCCGGTAACCCTCCCATTGGATTAAGTACTGTGACTTCCCCTTGTGGATTCTGGAATCGAGGATTCGCTTAACTTCATAATGTGTTTCCCCTTCTACCACTATTGGGGCAGGGACTTCCATCTCCACTGGTCTCAGTGTGGATTCCTTGTATGGCTTCAGCAAGCTACAATGTAATACTGGGTGCACTTTACCCAACAACCTTGGTAGTCTTAGGTCTACAGTCACCAGGTTAATGACTTTCACCATGGGTAAAGGACCTATAAATTTCAGCCCTAACTTCTTGCAACTTTGTCTCAGCTTAAGATACTTTGCAGACAGATACACTTTATCTCCCACATGGAACGTCTCCTGTGGAGATCGTTTCTTATCTGCCTGTTTTTTCTGACTTTCGGCTGCCTTAACTAAAGCCTTCTTTGCATCGCTCCAAACCCTTTGAAAAGAACCCACCCAATCACTTAGGGTGATTGAGGATGGGGGTTCCTGTGGGCACTTTGGAATGGGCATGAACTCCACCCCCGTGGCTAACTTAAATGGAGTGAAACCAGTACTGCTGTGCACTGCATTGTTATATGCCACTTCTGCAAACATCAAAAGTCCTGACCAGTTTGTTTGCTGATAGTTGACATAGCAATGCAGGTACTTATTTATTTATTTATTTATTTAATCCCATTTATACCCCGCCCTTCTCCCGAGGGACTCAGGGCGGCTTACAGGTAAATAAAAACAGTACAATACAATAAATATCTCTAAAAGCCAAATTAAAATATATATTAAATAACCTGTATTAAGTTTAATATTATAAAATCCCTTTAAAATCCCTATAAAATCCCCCCCTAGGC
>NW_015388585.1:85997-90554 GCF_001527695.2 Protobothrops mucrosquamatus
TGGTATGGGTCTAGATAGACTGCTTCATCCAAGTGTCGAGGGAACTGCTGCGCAACCACACTCTCAACCACCTTCGCCGCAAAGCGAAGGTTGGAGACCGGGCGATAGTTGGCCAACTCATCTGGGTCCAGGGAAGGCTTCTTGAGGAGGGGCCTCACAACGGCCTCCTTTAAGGCCGCAGGGAAGACACCCTCCTGCAAAGAAGCGTTAATAATTCCCTGGAACCAGGGAACCAGGCTACTATTCCACTATTGCGTTAGCTTGTTCTGCCAATCCATTTGTACTTGGGTGAAAAGCAGAACTCAGCCCCTGGGAAGACCCAATCATTTTTACAAACTCCAGAACTTACTGTAGCAGTAAATTGGACCCCACGACCTGAAATGATGCGCTTAGGCACCCCATGCAGCCGGTAGATGTGTTGCAAAAACATCTTTGCTAGCTTCTGGGATGAGGGGAGTCCAGCACATACAATAAAGTGGGCTTGCTTGGAAAATAGGTCTATCACAGTCCATATTACAGTGTTTCCACCACTTTCCGGTAGTTCCACTATAAAGTCCATGGCTATCTCCACCTAGGGTCTGGTCAGATCAGCCACCTGCTGCAACAGTCCCGGACTCTTCCCTGGTAGTCTATTGCTGGCCGCATAGACCGCACAGCTCCCCACATAGCTCTCAATGTCTTTCTTCAACTTTGGCAATCAGAACTGACAATTAGCGAAATGCAGCGTTTTCAGGAACCCAAAGTGGCCTGTTTCCTTGGCATCGTGGCTGCATTGCAGGACTTGCAGTTGCAGGCAGTCTGGGACTTACAACTTGTCCCCTTTCCATGCCAACCCCTCCCTCATGGTCAACTCTTTCTGATGAGCCACAAACCATACGTCGGTTTGCAGCTCTTGCTTCAGCTGTTGTGCAAACGCATCGGGGGGGTGAGCTTCTCTTTTTCTCCTGCCATCTGGTCGTTGCTTGCACCACTTGCAGTCTATCAGGAACAACCAAACTCACCACCTCCTGCCACGTGCTTTTGTATTGAGGCATGTGGGATAGAGCATCAGCTAGGAAGTTCTTCCCTCCTGGGATGTATTTTACTTCAAAGTCATATCTTTTGAAATACTGCACCCATCTGACTTGCTTAGGAGAAAGTTTGCAGGGGGGTTTCAGGGCTTCTAAGTTTTTATGGTCAGTCCACACTTTAAAGGGGATCTTGCTTCCCTCCAGGAACTGCCTCCAAGTTAGTAGCGCCCACCGTGCTACAAAAGCCCCTTTCTCCCACACCGCCCATAACCATTCCATTTCATTTAGTTTGCGAGATGTGTACGGGCATGGCTGTAAGTTCCCCTCCCCATTGTGCTGGAGGAGGACGGCTTCCATGCTTACGTCGCTGGCATCTGCCTGGATCATGAAAGGTTCTTCGGGGTTTAGGTGTTTTAACACTGGTTCAGTGGCAATTAGCCCCTTCAACTTTTCGAATGCCACTTGGCAATTCATAGTCAAGTTCAAGGGCTGATTCAGCCAGGGCTTCTCCCCCCCCTTTCCAGTTTTCAACAACTTAGTGATCGGCAAGGCGATTGTGGCAAAAGAGGGGATAAATTGCCGGTAGAAATTTGCAAACCTCAGGAAACTGCAGTTGCTTGCGGGTGCGAGGAGCTTGTCATTCCAAGATGGACTTCACTTTTCCCGGATCCATCTCTATCCCCTCGCACAACGCATGGTAGCCCAAATAGTCCAGTCTAGATTTGTGAAACTCGCATTTTGATAGTTTGACATACAGCTTAGCATCCAGGAACATTCTCAGCACCTGTCACATGAGTTTCACATGTTCATCCATAGTCTCAGTATAAATGAGGATGTCATCAAGATACACTAGAACCCCCTTATAGAGGTGCTCATGCAGCACCTCATTTATGAGTTGCATGAACACAGCAGGGGCCCCTTGTAGTCAAAACAGCATCACATTGGACTGGTATCTACCAAGGGGGCAGTTGAAGGCTGTCTTCCACTCATTACTTTCCTTAATCCTCACCCGGTAGTACTCCTCCCTCAGGTCTAATTTCGTGAACATCTTTCCTTTGGCCAAATGGCTTAGCATGTCCTTCATGAGAGGGAGGGGGTACATGTTCTCCACGCACACACCGTTAATCCCACGGAAATCAATGCATAATCTCAGTGACCCATCTTTCTTCTCTTTAAATAGTACTGGGGACGCTACTCAGGATTTTGCGGCTTGGATGAAACCCCTTGCTAAATTCTTGTCAATGTACTCCCTCAGCTCCTTCATCTCCTTTGGAGTCATAGAGTACATAATTGACTTGGGAAGTTTCGCCCCGGGCAGGATCTCGATAACACAGTCCGTGGGGTGGTGAGGGGGCAGGATATCACACTCTTTTTTGCTAAACGCCTCCATGAAGTTTCGGTACTTCCTCGGGATGGATTGCTGCTCCTCCCCCTCCACCAATGCTCCCTTGCTGCAGTCAGGGGTTTTCCTCACCTCCCCTTCCTTCTTGGGCTTCTCTTTTCTGTTGTCAGGGGGGCTCAGGGCATGCTTCCTCATAATCATTTGCTTTGAGGCTCTCTTCCAATAGATCCGAGGCCTCCACTTGGCTAACCATCCCAGGCCGAGGATCATGTCCTTGGCCATCTTTGGGGTGACCATAAAATGAATAGTCTCTTGGTGGTCTCCCAACTCTAGCTGCACCAGGTCTGTCAGATGGGAAGCGGCTTTGCCTCCTAATCAGCGAGCCATCAACCTGTTCAAACTTCACAGGTTTCTTGAGCTTCCTTACATGTAGTCCTAGCCTCTGCACTGTGGCTTGACTAATTAGGCAACAGGAGCATCCAGAGTCTATGAGGGCCTTAACCATCCCCCTTGCCCCTGAGCAGGGTGCTTTGATGCCTACCCTAACTTCAAGGTGATTAACAGCCCCACTCACCATCGAGTCATCTTCTCCCTCACTCTCACTGTCATAAAGGGTCATCGGCGGCCCCTCTTTGGTCAGAGTTCCATCCCCTCTGCATTCTGGAGGGAAGACCTCAACAACCTAGGCTGCTGCTTGGGATTTCTCCTTCTCCTTTGGCGGCTTCTTCAGCTTCGAGGGGTTCGGCATTGCAGAAGCCATCTGAGGGGTTGGTGCCAGTCACATTGCTGCCCAGTGGCCCTCTTGGCCACAGTGAAAGCATATGATGGGAGCATGGTCGGACAGCCCTGCAGGCACTGGGGATGCTACCGCTGGTAGTTTTTTCCCCAACGCGTGTCTCTCTTGGCTTTTCTTCTGCCATGGTGCGAGGGTCCCGCGGTCCTTGTACACCTCCAGGTCTATCTCTATGGTGGTGACTAGCTGGTACCAGTCACTGAGTCGATTCAGGATCCCTCGGGCTAGGCACATACAGTATGGAAGAGGTCGCGGCTCAGCCCCTCTTGGAAGTATTGGGTCAAGAGTTGCTCTGGCCAGTTCCTCAGCCTCCCTGTGATCCTCCTGAAATCTCTAATGTATTTGGCCACTGGTCTATTCCCATGCTTGACCTTCCAAACCTCTACCTCTGCCCTTTGGGTTGATGCAGGATCTCTGAACCGGTCTCTGAGTCCACAGAGAAACGTGTCTGGGTCTGCCAACTCAGGGGTGCCTTCGTCATGGAGAATTGTCACCCATTCTGCTGCCTCCCCTTTGAGGTTGCCCACTATGACATCCACCCGGGCTTCGTCATCAGGGTAGTCTTCTCCATGATGGTCAAGGTGGGTCCAGACTTAATTGAGGAAGAACGGCAGCTTCTCGGGGTTTCCATCAAATTGTCGTGATTCCGTGCCAGCCTGTATTCCCAACAGCTGAGTCTGGGGAATCTGAGGAGGAGGTGGAGGAGGCATTTGAAGGGCCATCAGGGTCAGAGGGAGGCTCTGATGAATTACAAGACTCACGGTTTGATGAAGAGCCTGGGCCCTCCAGTCATGTTCCTGATGAAGCTCAGCTGTGTGGGGAGAATGAGTCAGACTTGGAGGACTCACACCTGATGGACATGATGATTGATGCTCGTACACGCTGGCAATTAGCGAGAGCAGATCAGCAGCAGTCAATACGACAACTCCAGGGGAGGAGGAGAAGGCACTGAGAGGCAACGCCTTGGGACTGCTGTATAAAAAGGGAAGGTGTGGGCAGTGCTGGTTGCTGAAGGCAACCGTTTGCAAAGTACTTCATGGGATCATGTTCTGTTAGTATTGCCGGTGACTACTTTTCTGTTTGAATCGTGTTTCGTGTGGACAATTTCCTCCATTTGGATTGTGTTTTGCTGCTTTTGTTTATGGACTATTTGGCAGGTTGGTTACCCATATTAAAAGGGGTTTGTTTTGTTTTGAGTCTCCAGCCTATTTTCTCAACAGGGGTTTGGTCCTTGTGCCTTTAACAAGGACGGCTATAGGCTGGGATAGAACAGTTTGCCTTCAGCCTAACCCCCTACTATTATGGAGCAGCTACGTGCTGAGAATGCCCAGCTCTCCCAGCAGCTGGCTTTGTTATCTGCCCAAGTTGCTCAGCTATCTGCCCATGTTCCTGCTGCTCCATCACCACCCAGG
>NW_015388585.1:92083-93617 GCF_001527695.2 Protobothrops mucrosquamatus
GTCATCCAAGTCAATGCACAAGAGTCATAGTAAAGTGTCAAATTTGGAGCTTTAAGTCCTCCACGTTCTCTAACATCTTGAATAATCTTGAATTTAACACGAGCCTTCTTGCCTTCCCAAATAAAGCGATTCAAGTCTCTCTGCCATTCTTTCAAGTTGAGTTCATTTTTTAAAATAGGTATCATCTGGAACAAGAAGAAAAACTTAGGTAAAATGTTCATTTTAATGGCCGCAATACGACCCAGCAAGGAGAAATGAAGTTTTTTCCACATTACTAAGTCTTTTTGTACTGATTTCCACAATTTCTCATAATTATTCTGGTAGAGTTTCATGTTAGAGGAGGATAAAAAAATTCCCAAGTATTTAACTTTACTAACCACTTCAAAACCTGATAAATGCATAAGTTGTTTTTTGTCTTTGACAGTCATATTCTTTGTGAGAATTTTAGTCTTTTGAACATTAGTTCTAAATCCAGCAACCTTGCCATATTGATGCAGCACTTGCAACAAGGTTTCCAGTGACTCAGTTGGTTGAGACAGTGTAAAAACCAAATCATCCGCAAAGGCTTTAAGTTTATATTCTTTAGAAGAAATTCTTAGGCCTTTAATCAATGTAGAATCTCTAATTCTAGATAATAAAATTTCCAGTGATAACACAAATAATAAAGGGGAGAGTGGACAGCCTTTGTGGGGTTTTGTGATGATGTATGAGGACCCCATCAAGACCCAGACAGCTACCTGGCGTTTGAAAGCTCTGAGGCAGGGCCGACGCCCCCTGCAGGGCTATATCAGCGAATTTCGGCTGCTTAGCCAGGATTCAGCCTGGAATGAGGCTGCGCTTGTGGACGCTTTCCAGGATAGATTGTCGGAGGAGATGTTGGATGAGCTGGCCCGTGTTGATGTTCCCCCGGACCTTAATGGGCTCATTCATCGACGCTCGGCTGCAGCAGCGAAGGAGTCGCCGTGCCACTCCAGAGACCCGTACTGCCCCCGTTGTGCATGAGACCCCGGTCCAGAGGGAGGAGCCAATGGAGTTAGGTGCTGCCAGACCTTGCCTATCGGTGGCAGAGATGAACAGGTGACATTCGGGGGGCTTGTGTTTTTACTGTGGGGACCCTTGGCATTTGGCCGCTTTCTGCCCCAAGAAGCGACGAAGTGCGTCTGTGACTGAGCCTGTCCTGAGACTGCCATCTGCTCCCCTGTCGGGAAATGGCCCAAGCCCAACCTGAAAGGCATTTTGGGTCGGGCATCCCACAACACCGAGAGACACCCTTCAGATGCTGCCCACGGACCCCCAAGGCATCTGATATTGGAGGCGCGCCTGATTCTCCCTAGGTTATTATTATTATTATTATTATTTCAATTTATATCCCGCCCTTCTCCCGAAGGACTCAGGGCGGCTCACAACATTATTAAAAAACAAAGACAGACCCACACACCCCACCGAATAAAACCAAATTAAAACCAATATTTTAGTGTTGTGGTAATTAAAATTTCTAAAAAACCCAATTTAAAAATCCTCCCTAGGCCAGGCC
>NW_015388585.1:95986-98446 GCF_001527695.2 Protobothrops mucrosquamatus
CCCCTGGGCCAACCAGTCGGTATCCAAGCCTTCTCGGATCCGCGCGACTTTGTCATGCAGATATTGAGCAAAATCCTCGGCCCTCCCCTCCAGGGGATCCCCCCCCTCAATTGAAGGAGGGAGCGGGTCACCCTGAAGAGGGCGGCCGGGCGGTTATCTGATGACGCGATGAGTGAGGAGTAGTAGTTAGTCCTAGTCATGGACTTTATTGTAGAGTTACCAGAGGTCAAGGGTTATACGGTTATATGGACAGTGGTTGACCTGTTCTCCAAACAGGCCCATTTTATCCCCTGCAAGGGGCTACCATCGGCAAAAAGGCTAGCTAAAATGTTCCTGGCACACATCTATCGGCTGCGTGGGGCACCACGTATCATTTCAGACCGAGGGGTGCAATTTACAGCCCAGTTTTGACGCGAATTTGTCCGATTCTTCGGTTCCGCCCAAGGACTCAGCTCAGCATACCACCCCAGCACCAACGGGGCGGCAGAACGGGCCAACGCTGCAGTCAAAAGATACCTGAGGAGTTACGTATCGTACCAGCAGACAGACTGGGTGGATCTAGTGACGTTTGCAGAGGTAGCATACAATAACGCTGTGCATAGCAGCACTGGATTCACCCCCTTTCAGGTGGTATATGGTCGAGAGTTTGTTCCCATACCGGAGTGTCGACCTCAAGGGTCCCAACCCTGTCAGGCCGATGAATGGTTCATCCGTGTGTGGGGGGGGGGGGTATGGGATACGGTGAAGAAGGCTTTAACAAAAGCAGGGGAGGGAGCCAAACACCAGGCGGACAAAAAGCGCAAGATGCAGAAACCATTCCAAGTGGGTGATTTTGTGTATTTGTCCACAAAATATATAAGACTTCATGTCCCATGTAAGAAGCTAGCTCCGAAGTTCATTGGCCCTTTTCGGATAGCCCAGGTCATCAACCCGGTAGCGATATGGTTACAATTGCCAAGGTTGCTCGGTAAGGTGCACCCGGTGTTCCACGTCAGCCTGTTGAAGCCAGTGGGGGAGGTGTCCCCTGGCCAGGTCCCAGGTCCTGTTGCCCCAGGACAATATGAGGTCCAGGAGATCTTAGATTCGCGGGTGCGGAGGGGTGGACTGTATTACCTCGTTCTCTGGAAGGGGTATCCCCTATCCGAAGCATCCTGGGTAAGGGACAGAGACGTGTTTGCACCCAGACTGGTCAATAGTTACCATAGGCAATTTCCCCACAAACCGGGTAGGCCATTGGCTGATCCAACCACAAAGGCACGTAGCCACTAACCCTGTTGTGCTTCTTTCCAGGGGGACCCTTGGTAGGGGGAGCCGAATGTCAGGCCCTGCGAGGCCTACCCATCCGGACGGTCGGGGCCATTGCCTGCGTGCCGTTCCACCATCCGGCGAGGGCCCCGACTTCACTGTTGCCGCTCTGCTGCTCCCGGCGCCAATGTGGCCGACCGCCGTCCCGAACTGCTGACGTCATTGGGAGGCGCCCTGCTCTGCATGCTGCTGTTGGGGCTGAGAGCCGTCCTCCCAACCGGCTGATGTCATCAGGAGGCACCCTGCTTCACTTGAGGTGAATAGGGCTGTTTGCATTCTTCCCGGACCGCTGACATTCTGGACAAACGCCTCGCTGGGCCTGACAGCATCCAGGTGCTCCGCAGAGCTGGACGGCAAAAGGGAATGGTGGCTTGTTGCGGGGGGTGGGGCCAGGTGAGGGTGGGGTCTGGTGTGGGCGGGACGGGCTTGTTGTATATAAGGCACTGGGAGCAAGTCACTCCCAGTGCTAACTTTGTTTCCTTATGGCGAATAAAAGCTTTTGGTTGTTTAGAATTCCTGTTTTCTGGCTTTCTGTGGAGCTCAAATAGGACGTTCTAACAGCAGGTCTGATGTGATATAGAATTGGATGGCCTTCTCATGTGAACTGATGGCCATACATAGCACTTGCGTGGCGGCCTTAATTGGCCCAGACAGGAGCACTCGACCATCAATGGTCTCCACTAACATCGGCAGATCCACCGGGCATTGGGGAATCGCCCATTTAGCCACAAATGCTGCTTCCATAAAGTTCGTAGTGTCCCCAGAGTCAATCAACGCATGGACGGGAATCCCCTTGGGCAACCTGGGTCAGCCACAGACTGGAGCAACCCCATTGGTTTCCCAGGGTACGGTTTGGATTGAGCACAGACATGACAGTTTTTCACGTGGGTTTCAATATCAAGGTTAGAAATAGCTGGGCTGTCTGCATGTTAAGCAGAAGTGTTGCCCCTAGGCCACAGGTTCGAATCTCAGCAAGGGTATGTCTGGCTGATGAAAACCTAATAAGGTTAGAAATAGCTATCCCAGTACTCCCTTAATTCTTTGTTAGCAATCCAAATTTTGAAAAACACATATGATGTCGCAGTTAAGCGACTGCTGCCTGTGGATGGCTCTGGATTGAGCTGATACAGGCAAAAGACTTCTCTCTCCCATATT